>NC_041392.1:474052971-474086074 GCF_002162155.2 Triticum dicoccoides | reverse complement strand
CGTCCATAAGACATGGTTCCCCCTCCCAATTTCCCATTCATACCTCGTGGGCGCCAAATCACATTCTCCCCGGAAGCTCCCTTCTCCCGAGCCGCAAAACATCAGTCCCTCCTCCATGGCGCCCCGCCCCGCACCAAATTCAAAGCTGCCCTCCTCTCTAATCCCGGAGACGCTGCCCATTTGCCGTCATGCACTGGGCCATGTGCCTCTTACTCCATGCTGCCGGAGCTGCCTCAACGACGGCTGTGTGAACCGTACGAGAGCCGATTCACCCCCGCCGTTGTTCACGGCACCGGAGTGGCTCCAACTTTGGACCCGTCCAGAGCCCCGGCGCTGCTTCCCCGTAGCCGTCGACCATCGCGACATCTCTGCTTCCTTACTGCCGGTAGCCATCGCAACCGCGCCGACCTCACTGACTAGGTAGCTGGAGTTGCCTACTTCACCGGGCCACCAGATAGGTCGCACCCTCATCTCAAATCACTTTATTTAGGCGTCAGTTGTCTGAATTTTTATTTTGGGCCAATCGATTCCATATGGAAAGCAGCACGCCTCGAGCCAGCGGAGCTCCTAGGCTGCTGGTTGGCTGGTGTCTAACGTAAGGGTGTGGGGGCGCAAGTTCACCGCGGAAGCAACGCTTAGATGGCTATCTTAGAGTTGCATGGGTTGAAGGTACTGCCGCCGCCGGATCTGGATCACGGTGAGTCTTTGTGGATTGGCCCGAGGGCGACGCAACCACGACAGTGTGGTGGGGCGGGGAGAGGGGTTTTGGTCGGGACCACGGACGACAGAGGCAGGCTGCTCTGCCGGTGGTCGCTGGCTCTTTAGGGAAGATTCCAAACAGTGTCATCCGAGAGGCACAAGACGGCCATCAAGCCATCCAGCGTAGATCAGACAGTGCCAAAATAAAATAAATCGTGTGACCCCAATTTAGTCTTCAGTTAACAGACATGTGACTACTCTCATACCTTGTTGTTGATCTCTTAGGGTATTTCTTCGGATCAGAGAGATGTGTCGTTCTTAACATTATGTGTTTTCTGCATCTTCAGCCACACCATCTTCCGACTCTCCGCAACTGCTCCAACAAGGGAAGCATACACCAGAAGGGAGCTATAGTCCCCACTCAACAGCTCCCTGCACGGAATGCGCATGCTCGACATGGACAGCCACGACAACTATAGGGCCATCGACAAGTCAACACATGATGCTCACTCCTATGGATGGCGGCTAGATAGGTTGTACCCTCATCTTACTTGTGTGTGACATTTATGGCTTTTTTATCCATCTAAGCATGGAAAATAGATTATCACATTTAACTGTATATTTGTGCTGATCTCTTACGGGTCTTGTTCAAGAGTTAATGTTGTTCCATAGTTCAGCTAAGAGACTTGTTCTTTAGGTAATGTTGTTCCATAGTTATGATCCATCAGTCAATGCTATCCCACAGGCTAGTGACTATAGTATTATGCCACTTTAGTATAACCTATGTTGTTCCTTAATACTTTTGTGTGCCATCTAGTTAATCTCGAGTACAAACGATACATATTCTGTATCTTTCATCTATGTTCTCCCTTTAGTTTTTGAGACATGTTGCTGCGAGTTAACCCCAGTCCTACTATTTAGGTTGTCTCCTACATGCACTCATTACATAAGTCTAACTACTAGTTGTCTTCCATGCATGTCAGATATAATTGCACACACTGATTTATCCACAAGAACCTCACAGAGCAATGTAACGACCAACAAACTGGACGTCAATGATATCCAATATGATGGAACATGTAAAGGCAGTTCTTCACAAGACTTGCAGAAAGATGATGAATCCTATTCACCCCATAAGGTGCTTGCTCTAACTTGGCCCTTGATATGGGTACAACATGCATATAATGTCCTGGAGTGCATCTACTCTGTTGCAATGCCTTGTGCTTAGCCTGCTGATCCGGCATGTAAATATGGAATGCCTTCTTGTTTTTCAGTACCTATTCCATTCATGATAACATGTTTTTAAATTCAAGTACTATCATTCTACTCCATCGCAATGCCATCTGCTTAGTTTGGCATCATTCTTCTCAATATCTTATGCATTGTTATTCATCAGTATGTACTTCATCTGTCTACCATACCATGTTTTTTTTACATTGAAGTGTTGTTCTAGTGGTCTCTTGCAATGCCATCTTAGTTTCCCAATCATACACGCATATGTTGCCTTAGTGTTTTTCTGTATGTATTTCTCTAGCATACAATTTTACATTCAAGTAGTGTTTTCACATTGTTGTCCTGTCGTATCCCCAGCTCTTACATCATACTCCCTCTGTCCGGATTACATGTCGCAGAAATGGATAAAATTGGATGTATCTAGAACTGAAATACGCGTAGACCAATCCATTTATTTCCGGATGGAGGGAATGCATGTCAATATGTCATGCATTTCTATTCTTCAGTACCTATTCCATCTCTGTTGTAGCATGTTTTATAATCGAAGCACCATTCTTCTATATAAGGCATGCAACGGGAAGACGTTTATGTTAGAATCTGAAGGGTTATAAACCAGGTCTTTGCAAAAGGTCCAAACGCCAGGAGATAATAAAGCAACTCCAGTTTTCATAGATACTGCTCCAGCACAGAGAAACCCAACACCCACTGATAATAAGCAGATTCCAGTGGCCAAAGAACTAGTCCACTCTATCCAGCAAAAATATGTCAACTCCATTCTAAGAAGCATGTGCATATCCTCGCATCATGAAATTTTATAGCATTCTGATCATATTTTCTACATGTTTCTTACACATATCTCTTTTAGAAAATAAGGTTAAATGATAGAAGACTTCCTCCATTGGGATCGTATTCGAGGAAAATATCTTGTGGGAATTCTCTGTGCTTCAATGCTGATGTAAGTACCTGTTGTATATCACTATATTTTTACATCAGCATGTATTTTGTTAATCTGTGTGAATCCAACCTTTATCTGATCTAAAATTAGTTGTAGCAAAATGTTAAAGGCGCCAATGTTGATTTTTGTAAGGAAAACTGCCTGGTAGTTTTGCATATTGAGTTGCATGAGTGTACTATCTCATATCATGCACATTACTGAATTGTAGTGCTGCTCTGGTTGCCCATTCATTCATTTTGTCAATGTTGCTTTCGTATTACCTTACCTGGCTGATGATAGATGTGCCATATTGTGTTAATTTGGTGTAGGCTAGTTGCCAAAATGTTCGTTCTGTCAATGTTGCTTTCCTATTATCTGGCCTGGCCAATGATAGCAATGCTAGTGTGTTAATTTGGTGCAGGCTGCTGAAGATAAGAAGACAAACTCTGAAAACAGCAAGGCAACCCCATTGTTTCTTTCCAATAAATCTAGGTCAGGTAATATGGCAATAACTCATGATTAATCTGTTCGGATCCCCTCCTAATTTATGTTATGATGCAGTGGTCGAGACAC
The DNA here is from genome assembly GCF_002162155.2 of Triticum dicoccoides. Lineage (NCBI taxonomy): Eukaryota > Viridiplantae > Streptophyta > Magnoliopsida > Poales > Poaceae > Triticum > Triticum dicoccoides. The sequence goes on along the minus strand of NC_041392.1, from coordinate 474,082,635 downwards.
TCTCCACTATCAATAATACAAGCCTGCCAAAATCGCCATCTGAATCTGTTCAGTTTCCTCTGTCTCGAATGCAATGGAAAAAATGTATGTTTGTGAACCAATTAATGGCTGAAGCAATGATGGACATGGTGGAGGAATCAGAGGTGCACATTCGTGCGCAACAACAGCTGATCAATGTTTTCAGAGACAGTGTAGCTAAGCAGCAAGAACATGCCCACATGCTTATGTGCATCATCCGCGCTAAGGTTGTAGATTGTGATGTTGTAGATCGTTAGGTTCTGTTCTTTTATTTGCACTAGAATCAATCTTTGATTGCCCAGCGGATGTAATTTCCTGTATTATATGCTGGATGTGCAACGTTTTTCCCTATGTGCCGTACCTTTGCTTGATCGTTTTGGTCCTGTGCATAATTGTTTGCCGTAATGTGCTCAAATTATCTAATTGGGCCTAAAGATATGTACGAACTTTAGTGGGCCCATTAACCTAATGGGCCGTTACCAGGCCCAAAATTAATGGTCAGCCCTCTTACCTCCCGGGTAATTAACAGGCCGACATGGAAGCGGGCGACAGGTGGGCCCATTTGATTTCACGGGCCGTTAACATGCCGTTACTAGGGTCAGGCTACATATGGCCCAACTATACTGTGGGCCTTTAGCAGGCCAAAAGAGACAACGGGCTCGTACTGGACCATGAAGAGCATGGGCCGCTGAGAGGCCGAAAGTCGGGTCGCATAGTAAATGGCCCAACTGTGTTGTGGGCCTTTAGCAGGCCGAAAGAGAAACCGGGCTGGTATTGGACCATGAAGAGCATGGGTCGTTAAAAGGCCAAAACTCAGGTCCGACTACAAATGGCCTAACTCATTTATTGGTTGTCAACAGGCTGAAAGACACACCGGGCCGGGAATTGGCCCAACACTTAAATGGGTCGCTAAAAGGCCAAAACTAAGGTCCGACTACAAATGGCCCAACTCATTTATGGGCCGTGAATAGGTTGAAAGACACACCGGGCCAGAAATTGGCCCAACACTTAAATGGGTCGCTAAAAGGCCGAAAGATGTAAATCCTAAAAATGGCCCATCCCTTGAATGGGCCGTTAACAGGCCAAAAATCACATCGGGCCGATATTGAGCCCAAATATATAGCGGGCCGTTAACAGGCTCAAACTGACGATGGGCTGCAATGGTGTCCAATCTTTAACGGGCCGTTGACGGGCCGTATTAGCACATCTCGTATGGGCCGTGGGCTTAAATGGACCTGACATAAGTAGGCCTTATATGGGCCGACCTGCTAATTTTTACTGGGGCGACCTTTTTCACTAAAATGGGCAACTGTTGGGCCATGCCACGTGTCGACCTATCATAGGCGCCTCCTGTCCAATGAGTGGATGACATCTGTCCCAACGGTGAGCCAACACGTGTTTCCTCCGGCCAATGAGAATTTTACACGTGGAAAATCCCCATTGGTCCAGGCTATTAACGGGTTATCGGATTCGAAACCGGACCCGATAGCTTAACGACGACCCGTTACGGTGGATGCCACGTGTCAGTCACCCTTGATGAAAGCACTTTCATGACGCGCCATTTATCGTCATGGAAGTGGACACTTATGTGATGATAATTTTGGTAATGTCATGGAACACTTCTACGACAACACAGGTATGACTATATTAATTCTGTCATAAAATCGTCATGGATGTACATGCATGACAGAAAACATGACCTACTATGACAAACACGTATCATCACAGAAGTGTCTTTTTTGTAGTGATGCCATTATAGATATATCCAAGGGTGCTTTCGGGTTTGCGAGGCAGGTGCCACCAAAGTTGTGCATTGTGTATTTAATGTTTTAACCATCACACCCAATATTCCTACATATATTTGGCCACTTCCAGGTGGTTCTTGACTTCTGGACCCTCTCATCGATCTTCGACGACACGCCCAACCATGGGCCTGCATGGTCAAAGTTGTGCACTGGAATTTTGAACATCACAGACCACCCTTTGCACTCATATATATTTGGGCCACATGCTAGTGTGGTTGTCTTCTGACCATCTCTAATGTTTTTTTGCTGCAAAGACTCTAATGACGCCCAACAGACACGTGTATAATGTCTTAGCCGTATGCGATGCAAGTGCGCTATGAATCATGACGAATGTGCAAGCACGAGCAAAGGTGGAGGTACTGGCTCAACCGTGTGTGATGCAAGTGCGCTGTAAAATTACCACAATTGCGCAAGTGCGAGCAATGGGTGGTGGTACTGTCTTAACCGTGTGCGATGCAAGTGCGCTGTAAAATCACCACTTGTGCAAGCTAAAGGCGGGTAAGTTTATTTAGAAATTAGGATGAATCGTGTGCGATAGACCAGCTAGCTAGAAATATAGAAACAAACTACCCGCCTTGAGCGTTGCAAAAATCGGCGGTTTCGCCACTTTTCCTTATTATCATACACACATATTCTTATTGGACCATGCGCGATCTTGGGCACTCTCACTGTCGGATTTCGGGTTCCACAGATCCCTGAGAGGTTCGAACTCTGGGGTACATGCGAAGAACTCAACCTCCCCAGTCTGCCTACTTGCTAATCTCATGGCCTAGCTCGATCAACTGGAAGGAAACGAGACACAACAATTTACCTAGGTTTGGGCCACCTTGCGGTGTGAACCCGTACTCCTGCTTTGTAGTGGACTGGCCTCGAGGGGCTGATGATGAACTAGTAGAGTGAGGAGCTCCCCCAGCCACCAGCCTCAGGAGCCCCCACCTGCGTCCCGATCTCAGGAGCACGCCTCCTCTTAGCGCTCGAGCCTCAGGAGGGGTGCTGGATCGAGGAGTTCAGGGCGTACCTGACGCAAGCCACGCTGCCGGAGAAGGAAGAAGACGCGGAGCGTGTGGCCCAGTAGGTTACGGGGTACTGCATTCAGGACGGTGAGCTATACAGGAAGCGACCGAATGATGTTTCTCTACGATGCATTTCCAGGGAATAGGGGAATGAGCTGCTGGCTGACATACATGGCGGAGACGGCGGGCACCACTCGCCGTCGCACACCCTAGTCGGCAAGGCTTTCCACCATGGGTTCTACTGGCCCACGACACTCAATGACACGGTCAAGCTGGTGAAATCCTGCGAGCCCTGCCCATTCCACGCCAAGCAGATCCACCAGCTAGCTCAGGACATCCAGACTATCCCGCTCTCATGACCATTCGCAGTCTGGGGGCTGGATATCCTGGGCCCATTCCCTCGAGCGCCTGGAGGCTACCTCTACCTCTACGTCTCCATCGACAAATTCACCAAGTGGGCGGAAGTGGAAGCCGTCTGCACCATCCCAGCTGGGTCAGCAGTCAAGTTCATCAAGGACCTCGTAAGCTGATTTGGGGTCCCTAATCGCATTATCACCAACAATGGCTCATAGTTCACTAGCAATCTCTTCAAAACATATTGTGCTAACCTTGGAATGTAGATCTGCTGTGCCTCTGTGGCACTCCCCAGGAGCAACGGCTAGGCCGAACGTGCCAATGCGGAGGTCCTGAGGGGTCTCAAGACCAGGACCTTCAAGAAGAAGCTCGAGGCCTGCGGCAGGGGCTGGCACGACGAGCTCTAGTCCATGATGTGGTCCATCCGCACCACCGCCACCAGGCCCACAGGTGAGACCCCATTCTTCCTCGTCTACGGAGCAGAAGCGGTTCTCCCACACGAGGTCAAGCATCGCTCTGCGCGGGTCCTGGCATTTGATGAAACACAGCAGGGCACCATGCGGGGGATATACCTCTTGCTGGGGGAGGAACACCGCCGTGAAGCCTCGCTCCGAGCTACGAGGTACCAGTAGGTGCTGCGGCGGTACCACAGCCGCAGCGTCCGCTCCTGGATGCTCGAGGTGGGTGATCTTTCCCTAAGGTGGGTGCTCTCCAGGGAAGGGCTGCACAAGCTCTCACCCTTTTGGGAGGGCCTGTTTTGGGTCGCCCACGTCTCCAGGGCTGGCACCGCGCACCTGGAGACACAGGACAGGATCCCCATCCAGAACGCCTGGAACATTCAGCACCTCCGGAAGTTCTACCCATGAAGCAAGGCCCAGCACCTGTGAAGCAAGGCCCAATGCCTGTGGAGAATCTCCACTCGTGACACTCTCACATAATAATGAGTGGGGCTGTACACGCCCCAGAGTCTCATGAGTGCTGCCCTTAGGCCTCGGGAGCTCCCTCCCACGTGTTAGTGGCAGCACTTAGCTCCGCGCTGGTGAGAAGGCAAGAAGACAAGACTAGGTGCCGGACGCGGCTTTTCAGTTGCTTTCCACAGTTGGCTTGCCTTTCTTTAGTGAGAATTTGCCTTCTGGTATTCCATGTTGGCCTGGTCCCATTGCCTTTTTGCCTCCTTTTCTGCCACCGGTTCCTCGTTTTCCGGCCCGTACTCTTCCTCGTGTGCCTCGCGAGGGGGCTGGAAAGGTGCCATCATGATCGTTTTCCTGTTCTTCGCAAGGAACCTTCGCTCGAGCTCACAAGCTGGCGCACCCTCGCAATCCGTGCCCCCCCCGGGTACCACGATGCGAAGCGCTGGGTCGTGGCCAGGCGGGCGACTGCCACCAGGATTCGTAAGAGTAAGAATCTCCTAACGAAATTTTGCAGTTCTCAGACGCCTTCCGGACACAGATAGCCTCGCCAGGCACTGGGGAATGCACGCTTCATGAGGCAAAAACTACTTCAGGCACGTCAAGCTAAGTTATTCCTACGTGCCTACATAAAACGTTGACGCTGCAACACGACACAAGAACGATAAACATAGCACAACCACTTGGAAATCATAGTTGTTACACGCCCCAGCGGCGGCCCCATACTTGTCTCTCTCTTAATGCAGAAAGGAAAGGAAAAATGAAACAAAAGCGATAAGTGCTTCCGCGGCAGCTCGCGAGGATGGGCCCATGACACTCTCCTGAGCTCAGCCAGACCACTCCTCGCTTCATGGGAGCGCGGCGACAAGATGATCCGCTGCCGCCTTCGAAGCGAGCATGATAGCATGGCGGCTGGTCATAGGCGCCACTGCTGGAGCAGTCACTGGAAGAAGAGTCGCCGTAGCTGGACGAGACATGACCGGCGCCAAGGGCGGGCCCGCCGTCACTCTCGTCGCGGCCATCACCAAGGTCGAGCACCTCATCACCGTCGTTGACCTCGGGGAAGCACCCGATGCGGCGACCATCTTCCCCAAATACCCTCACGAAGAGGGTCGGGTCGTCGTCATACTTGAAGTGGAGGGCACACCGCCTGTCCAGTCCGCGCGCGTGGGCGAACGTCTGCCAGCCGCGGGCCAGGGTTGCGTTGCCCATGGCGGAGACTTCCACCATGACCCACGAAGCCCTGCTACAGCAACCGTCCTCCTGCAGCCAGAGACCACCTGGACCTGCGGATGGCAGTTCGCCGACAAAGAACCGCGGGAGCTGAAGCCAGGTGCCAGCCGGGTTCTCCGACCACACGATGAACTCCGGCAACCACGACACGCCTCACCTCATCAACGGGACTGCCATGAGCTGGGCGGCTGCCACCAAGCAAAGAGGCGCCACCACGGCCACGAGGGGCCGCAGCGGGGGTCGTGGTGTGCGTTCGAGGACGGTCGCGCCCCCTCTTGGGCGGCGGTGAGCCAGGCCCCTCCTGGCGAGCCTTCCCCTTCTCTGAAGCTGAGAGCCTCTTCGCAGGCGCCATGGGTGTCGCCACCGGCAGTGAAGCATGGAAGAAGGAGAGAGAGAAGCAAAGGAAGAGATGGGTGACAGGGGCTCCGCACCCTCTTCCCATTTATAGCCAAGGGCAGGCCAACCGCCGGCCTCCATGATCTAAGGTAATAATGATTTTTTCTGCATGCAGCAAGGACTCGTCAAATCGGGCAGTTGCCGAGGCGGCATGGGGAAGCGAAGACGCCCACGTCCAATCAATCGCCACGCGTCAAGCGGGGACGCAGGCTGTTGGGGCCCGCAACGCTCTGCACTTGCCTTTCGGCTTCGCCTCGAAGCCATGTCCGAGTGCTCCTTGGCCCGGGGGCTACTGTCGGCATTCTGGGAACGGGGGTCCCCAGACCTACTTGCCTGCGGCCCACAGCGTGGCTCCATCAGCGGCCCTGTACGGCCCATCTTCACCAGCAAACACTCAAGACCCTCGCGTGGGGCCAAGCCTCGCGAGGCGGACGACGCAAGACCTCCTCAGGGGCGGTGTCATCATGCTAGTTTGCAAGGGTGGAGAGGTCAAGGCAAGGGACACCTCGCGAGGTTCTTGTGACGCAAGCCATCACAACTAGAGCCAGGCGGGCGCCAGCGCGCGCAGTGTCCTCGTTTCCTCTTTGTTGCTAAAGGGGGCAAGCGTAGGCGAGGAGTCCTGAGGCATCAGGCAAAAGTTTCCATATCGGTGCAACAAGACCAAGACCAGTAGGACGGAGGTCATCGTGGAGCCCAAGATGGCGTCACCACCGTAGCCTTTGGCAGGCGAAGACCACTTTTGTCAGGATAACTTGTACTAGTTGTCTCCCTTCGATTTTGGTCATTGTGGGTCCCTTCCTGCTCAATATTTGGGAAGAGGACTAGGGCCTCTATAAATAGGACTAGCCACCACCGTAGGGAGGCATCACATCTGGGACCGGACCCAGATCATCCCCAACCACCCAAGTTCACCAAGCACAAGAACACCTCTCCTTAGGAGGCTATTGTTCCCTTGTAACTGTTCATCCTCTACCCAAGGGGCAATGCACACACCACAGTGGAGTAGGGTATTACACCACAACGATGGCCCGAACCAGTATAAATCTTGTGTCTCTCGTTTTTGGGTTCGTCGAGCTAGGCAGTGAGATCGTGTCGAGTGCGAGCTAGAAGGGGGAGAGATCTTTGTGCGCACCCCAGTGTTTGAACCTCAAGGGTTTTGCCAGAACCCGAAATCCGACAGAATCTACTAGCAGGTGCATCAACCACGACCTGATATTGGGCTTGAGCACCAACGGGAAGTAATTGGCAAGCACCTTGCCGTCCCGAGCCTTCGTAGCTTGCATCGCGATGGTGTAAACGCTCAGGAACTCGGATGGGTTACTCTTCCCGTCGTACTTCTCCGGGACCTCTGGTTTGAACATGTGGGTAGTGGGCCAGTGGAACTACCACAGCTCACGAGTAAAAGCTGGACAACCTACCTCATAAGGCAAGTCACCAGAATCCCCCGGCGCAGGCCTATATGTAGTGGGCGTTGCACGCCTATCAGATTGATGGAGTGCTTCCCGTCATCGCTCAATGGTCATTCGAGCATCCTCTTTGACCCGTTCCCGAAGAACTTGACATTGGTCGCGATGAGCCCATGGATCAGACAACGCCGTGGATCCGTCACCACGGGCAGCGACCCGCCGAGCCGGCGACCATTGCTGGCATGGTGGAGGGGAGTGCATCGTGGTTGCGGCACCTCCGGCCCTTCCGCCGTCGGCATGCGCCGGCTCAGCGGACCGACGTTGCGAAGGACCCGCCTCCTAGTATCCATCCTTATTGGCGTGCCCAATAAGGCTCTATATAGCAGCCATCCACTTTTCATGCTTCTGCGCAGCAGGAGGAAAGTCGAGGAGTAGTTGTGCTCATGATAATGCTTCTAATGGCGTAGGTGGCAGCGACAAGCGCGATGAACGGGAGGTGCTCGGACTTCTAACTATGTTAGAAGGAGCCCCCTCATGGTTCCACGGCCATGCGCCATTTCCACCAGCATGATGGCACGCATGCCGGTCCTATGCATTTCAAGGGTGATGCGGAGGAATCTTTCCGTCGGGACGCCCGTGGTCCCCAATGTCGTGGTGTCGCTCATGGCGCATGGCCTGGGAAGGACGTGGCGCGGGCACCGACGGGGTGGTGAGGGAGTCCTGGACTAAGGGGTCCTCGGGCGTCCGGCCTGTTATCCATGGGCCGGACTGATGGGCTGTGAAGACATGAAGGCCGAAGACTGTACCTGTGTCTGGATTGGACTCTCCTTGGCGTGGAAGGCAAGCTTGGCGATCGACTATGAAGATTCCTTCTTATGTAACCGACTCTATGTAAACCCTAGATCTCCCCGGTGTCTATATAAACCGGAGGGGTTAGTCCGAAAAGGACATATATTCATTACCATAGTCATACAGGCTAGGCTTCTAGGGTTTAGCCATTACGATCTCGTGGTAGATCAACTCTTGTAACACTCATATTCATCAATATCAATCAAGCAGGACGTAGGGTATTACCTCCATAGAGAGGGCCCGAACCTGGGTAAACATCGTGTCCACCGTCTCCTGTTACCATCGATCCTAGACGCACAGTTTGGGACACCCTACCCGAGATCCGCCAGTTTTGACACCGACATTGGTGCTTTCATTGAGAGTTCCACTGTGCCATCAACGAAAGGTTCGATGGCCCCTTCAATCGTCTATAGTGACGTTGTCCAAGGAGAAACCTTCCTCCCCGGATAGATTTTCGTGTTCGGTGGCTTCGTATTGCGGGCCAATTTGCTTGGCCATCTGGAGCAGATCGATAGGTACGCCCCTGGCCACCAGGTCAGATTTGGAAGCTTGAACTACGTTCGGATATCCATGGAGACTTGATCTTCAATGGATTTGAAACTGCAGCGATTGCTCCCCCTCACCCCGATGAACATGACTTAAATTTGTCATCGGATCACATCCAGGAGATGATCCCGATTGCTGCAACGGCCTTAGAACCGGAGCAGATCGTGCCATCCGAGGCCACAGAGTCTGCAGCGTTGGAGCCGCACATGGACCCGGCACCCCACAATATTTGCGTCAATGGAACTCCGGACTCGTCTCTGGCTACAAATCCCGGACCGGGTACGCCTGCGGACACCGAGTTGGATCGGTTATCGATTCTCGAATTTAGCGTTGCAGACATCTTCCGTCACTCACCTTTGCGTGATGTGCTAAACTCTTTAAAGAACTTGTCCTTGGAGAAGTGCTCACAGCCGAACTATGTTCGGTTCGAGCCAGAGGCTGATGATGGGAAATTTCGCTTCCCACCCGCCACCCACGTCATAGGCACTGTCGATAACTTAACTGATATGCTTGATTAAGGCTCTGAATACATTGACGGTATGGACGACGATGCCGACATGGAGCAAGGCCAAGACCCGCCGTTTACTGGACGTTGGACGGCCACCTGTTCGTACGATGTGTACATGGTTGACACACCTAAAAAAGCTAGCGAAGATGACAAAGGAGATCCAGTTGTGAATAAACCTTCTGAGACACAGTCCACGCACCGGCGCCCTAAACTCCGCTCTAAGCCTCGTCGCTCAAATGATGGCAACACTGGAAACAGAGAGAATAGTACTCCGGGCGACACCAAAAACAATTAAGACCCTGTCGAGGCTGCATCCGAACAGGAGGAACAAGAGAACGGACAAGATAACCCTGATAAACAGGCCATGCTCAATGACCCAGACGATGATAGTTATCGTCCAGTCTCCGAGGATGATGAGAGCCTCGGCAATGAGGACTTCATCGTGCCTGAGGCACCCCTCCAATAGGAGCGCTTCAAGCGCCAGCTAATAGCCACTGCAAGAAGTCTGAAGAAGCAGCAGCAGCAGCTCCAAGCTGAACAAGACCTGCTCATTGACAGGTGGACTGATGTCCTGGCAGCGGAGGAATACGGCCTCGAGCGCCCAACTAAGAGTTACCCAAAGCGCAGACTACTACCTCAGTTCGATGAGGAGGCACCAGATCCCATACCTCCCTCACGCAATGCGTACCAACCACCACGTGGTCGGGATAATGCGGCGGACCGGCCACCCCGTGGTCGGGATAAAACAGCAACTCAAGCCGAACAACAGCCCACCCCACTGCCTCGCAAAAACAGGGACATAACAGCTCGGGACCATACATACGCCCTTTGGTAGGAGCTGGACAGTAGAGCAGGACACACCATATTAATCTACGCATCGCGAGGATGCCTCCTGACTCAGGATGACGGCTACATATTCGGATGTGACAAACCTAGTCACACCCGGGCCGATAACTGCAGACGAACTTCATCAGAGGTGCACCGTGATGCGGCCCGATATAGAGGCGCCGCACACCCTCTCTTCTTCATAGATGAGGTGCTGGATCACGAATTCCCCGAAGGGTTCAAGCCCATCAATATTGAATCATACGTTGGAACAACCGATCCCGCAATATGGATTGAGGACTTTATTCTCCACATCCACATGTGTGACGCCCCGAGTCCGATGCACCAGGTGTCTTCCAGTTATTCGCCGTCGTTGCCATGTCATTTGCTTGCGTGTTGCTTTTCATCATGTCATCATGCGCATTGCATCATCTTGTTTTCAAAACTTGCATTCGTCCGGGTTCCCCAAGTTCCGTCTGTTGTCCGTTCTGAGCCCAACCACACTTGCACGCGCCTGCGGTACGTCCGAAATATTATTTTATAAGTGGCCAGAAAATGTTCTTGGAATGGGATGAGAGATGGCATGTGGTGTTGTTATGTTGTTAGTAGGTCGCCTGCCAAGTTTCATCACATTCGGAGTCTGTTTAACGCCCCAACAGATAACTATAGCGGCAATAGCAGCCGGTCTATCGTCGGACGTTTTCGGTCTCCGAAGACAGTTGCCGGGTCTCTCTCTCTTCTCTTCTCTCAGCGCAAAGCTTTCTGCACAGTCCGCTATCAACTGTCAGGCCCAGAAACCCCTCCTTGCACAGTGCATCGACCCCCTCACGTGCGCGTCCGAAAGCGGTCCTGATCCCGACCTGGGCAGTTGTCACCGTTGGACTCAGAACATCCCCAAACATCACCGTTTTCTTATTTGGACTCCCTAGCCTCTTTTTCTCGACCACCCGTTTACGATCGGATGGACCGAATAACCCTAACGAAAAACCCACTTACTATATATATACGAGACCCAACCCTAGAATCTAGGAGATTTGTCCCTCCACCGCCGCCACTGGGTCATCTCCCACCTCGGGATCGCCTCGCCCGATCCTCCTCGATCCCCTCGCCCAACCAGTGCATCCCCTCCGATCCATCCTTCCCGCGTGCAACCTCTCGATCCAGGAGCCGAGCTCCCCTGCCTGAAGTTGCCGACTTCGACCGGCCTCGCCGGAGACCAGCGCAGCCGCGCCCGACCCCTTTGCCTCCGCGTTCAGTCGCAGCAGTATCTGAGGGCCTCCACCAGCTCACAGCCGCAGCGCCAACGACCAGGACCGGCCTCGTCCAGCTCCTCTCCTCCCCTGTATCTCCCTTTCCTCCGTTTCCCTCTCTCACTTGCGCTCTTTCCTCTCCAGGAAGCTGTAAGGAGCTCAAGCCCACCGCCCGCCGCCCGCGACCGCCTCCTCCGCATCTGCATCGCCTCGTCGGAGCTCCGTACGCGTCGCTGTCGTCGTCTCCGCGCCTCCGGCGACCGCAAGCCACCAGTGCACCAGGACCCATCGAGCGCCTCCTCTGCATCGAACGAGGAGGACGAGATGCTCATTTCCCTCGCCATCGCTGCGCCTGCACGCCTAGTCCCTCGCGGCTCCACCAGAGACTGGTCCTCGCCGGCCTGCCCTACACGCCCTCTACCGCAACCCCGCCATGGACACAGTCCGCCGGCGACCACCCAGGAGTAGCAACCGGGCCACCATCGTTGGAGATGGATTCCCTCCGCCCAGATCCATCCGTTTCCCCATCATCCACCGCCTCCCCTTCTCAGGAGCCGCATCGCTCCTCTGCCGTAGCTTCCTTGGACGAGCGCCCTCGCCTGGGCGTGTTCATCCCTGCCGCTGCCGTTGTCTCTGCTCGCGCTCCTGCCTAGATCGAACAAGCGAGGAGACCGCTCGTGTTGACTGCGTCGTGGCCTCTAGATCGGGCCCAACACCGCCCCGGCCAGTGATTGGCCTCTCCACCGACTGGGCCATGGCCCATGGTGAGGACACCCCAGTGCGCCCTCCTTTTTTCCCCCACAAGTGGGTCAGATCTCAGATCCGGCCCATGTTCTTTTTTTTCCTCTCTGTGAATTTAGCTATTTATCTCCAGTTTACAGTTTTGAAGAAAAGACCTACATCTTCATGCATATCATATCTCACAAACCATGCATCACATGTAAATAACTTATATATGAAAAGTGCTTAGAATTTTGTCTAGTTTCATAATATCTAACTTTCATCCATGTTTGAAAAGTTTAAGATGTTGTTTGTTTAAATTTTCTCACATGTCATGTTAAAATGCTTTAATTCATAACAAATTAACTGTAGCTCCAAACCTAACAAACTTTATATGTAAATGGGGTAGAAAAATGCCTAGTTTAACATGGTGACCTTACTTTGCATGTTTAACAACTCTAAAATTGTTTTTAGGGCAGAACAGTACCAAATCTAATATATGCTCATGAGGTTCTTCCAGACTTGTTGCTTATTGTTCCGGCCTCATTTAAACTTGCCTAGATAGGTAGTTTTCTTTTGCTTCACCTCTTGCCATGCTAACCAACATTTAATTTTGTTGAGTACCTAAACAAGAGAGAACTAAATAAGTCATGTGGTGTTTCATCAATATGCAACTCATTGCATATTGAGCTCCACTTAATTTGTAGAATTGCTTGTGCACTTTGCCATGCCATGCCCTCTTTAAACCGGACATGCATCATACTTGGTTGTGCATCATGCCATGGTTATGTGATGGTTGTTTACCATGTTGTTTGCTTCTTTCCGATGTGCTTCTTCAGGTTGGTTCCGATAACGTTGCGTTTGTGAGGATCCGTTCGACTATGTTCATTTTTCTCCTCCATGGACTCGTTCTTCTTCCTTGCGGGATCTCAGGCAAGATGACCATACCCTCAAAATCACTTCTATCTTTGCTTGCTAGTTTCTCGATCTATTGCTATGCCGCGATACCTACCACTTGCTTTATCATGCCTCCCATATTGCCATGTCAAACCTCTAACCCACCTTGTCCTAGCATACCGTTGTTTGGCTATGTTACCGCTTTGCTCAGCCCCTCTTATAGCGTTGCTAGTTGCAGGTGAAGATTGGAGTTTGTTCCTTGTTGGAACATGTTTATTGTTGGGATATCACAATATCTCTTATCTAATTAATGCATATATATACTTGATAAAGGGTGGAAGGCTCGGCCTTATGCCTGGTGTTTTGTTCCACTCTTGCCGCCCTAGTTTCTGTCATACCAGTGTTATGCTCCTTGATTTTGCGTTCCTTACGCGGTTGGGTTATAATGGGAACCCCTTGACAGTTCGCCTTGAATAAAACTCCTCCAGCAAGGCCCAACCTTGGTTTTACCATTTGCCACCTAGCCTTTTTTCCCTTGGATCGGCCAACCCAAGGGTCATCTTTATTTTAACCCACCCGGGCCAGTGCTTCTCTAAGTGTTGGTCCAACCTGAGCGATGTCCGGCGCCCCGTGGGCAACCAGGGTCTATGCCAACCCGACGTCTGGCTCATCCGATGTGCCCTGAGAACGAGATATGTGCAGCTCCTATCAGGACTTGTCGGCACATTCGGGTGGCTTTGCTGGTCTTGTTTTACCATTGTCGAAATGTCTTGTTACCGGGATTCTGAGCCTGACCGGGTCTTCCTGGGAGAAGGAATATCCTTCGTTGACCATGAGAGCTTGTGATGGGCTAAGTTGGGACACCCTGTAGGGTTTTGAACTTTCGAAAGCCGTGCCCACGGTTATGGGCAGATGGGAATTTGTTAATGTCCAGTTGTAGAAAACCTGAAACTAAACTTAATTAAAATGGATCAACAGCGTGTGTAGCCGTGATGGTCTCTTTTCGACGGAGTCCAGGAAGGGAACACGGTCTCGGGTTATGCTTGAACGTAGTTTGTTCTAGGATCACTTCTTGATCGTAGATTCTCGACCGTGCCTTGCCTTTCTCTTCTCGCTCTCATTTGCGTATGTTAGCCACCATATATGCTAGTGCTTGCTGCAGCTCCACCTCATACCTTTTCCCTACCTATAAGCTTAAATAATCTTGATCGCAAGGGTGTGAGATTGCTGAGTCCCCGTGACTCATAGTTTACTTCCAAAAACCAATTGCAGGTGCCGATGAAACCGTGCAGGTGACGCAACCAAGCTCAAGGAGGAGCTCGATGAAGATGGTGTTCATTGTGTTGTTTCGTTTCCAGTTGATCAGTAGTGGAGCCCAGTCGGGGCGATCGGGGATCTTTTGCATTAGGGGTAGCCCTCGTTTATTTTGGTTCCGTAGTCGGACCTTGTTTGTATGTGGATGATGTAATGTTATATTTATGTATTGTGTGAAGTGGTGATTGTAAGCCAACTATGTACCTCTTTTCTTATTCAGTACATGGGATGTGTAAAGATTACCCCTCTTGTGACATTGCCTACAATGCATTTATGCCTCTAAGTCATGCTCCGACATGTGGGAGATATAGCCGCATCGTAGGTGTTACAAGTTGGTATCAGAGCCTTCCCCCACTTAGGAGCCCCTGCTTGATCGAATCGATGGCGTTGTTGAGTCTAGAAAAATGTTTTGAGTCTTCTAGGATTATATATATCGGACAGTAGGATTCTTTTTACTCCCCAGTCCCTTCATCGCTCCGGTGAGGCATCCTGACGTAGAGTTTTGACTTTTCTCTTCTCAAATTTCACTAAAAAATTTAGGATCATGTGGGTATCTTGGAATCGTTCCGATGGTTTTGTGACGAGAAAATATTTTTGGTGCCTCCTGACATTTAGGGGTTGTGGCAGTGTCCCGGGGAGTTGAGCTCCGAGGTGTTGTCGTCACAATTTTATCGTTGCAGTTCTGGAATACCTGAGTTTCGCCGACATCAAAAATCTCTTTTATGAAGTTGTTGGTGAGATAACCTCGAAGCCACCCAGTACTGGGGCGGCAGTTCGGGAGTATTGCCATAACTCTTATAACGGAAGCTTTTCGAAGGTTGAGGTAAATGATTTCTGAAGGTTTCTTGGTTATGTGTTGAAGGATGGATACAGCTGGATGTAGGATTTGCTAGTTTTGGGTGAGATATTATTCTTCCCCTGTATCCCCAACACCTGATTGTATAACTGGAAAGTTTCGGGAGTTTATAAGTGGGAATTCAAGTATATCGTAGGATATCTTTCCGACAAATTTATGATATGAAATTGGGGTTCGACGTCTAGTGGTCCGCCTATCCACGGTTGGTTTTACAATGGTCTTGCTGTGTCTTAAAGAGTCCTTGGCTATGCTGACTCGGGGACACTTCATATGTCATGTGCACTGTCTTGTACATGATGGTGCTGTACGATCGAGCCCGTGTGGGCCCCACCACGAAAACTTTGGACGAAATATCTATCATATGTTTGTTCTGGCTTATTCTGCAAGCCAATCCTTGTTTTTGTTTTGAGTTGTGGTATTCGAGTTGCTTCAAAGTCAAATGTTGATTCCATACCTTTCCTAAGTGGTGTTCTCATATTCCTTTGGGAATACTAATTCTTCATAATAATCGAGATTGTCATGTCAATCCTTTTCAACCGGCGTGTTTTTCTCGTCATATCAATCATTTTCAACCGGCATGTTTTTCTCTCCAAGTGGATCCGATCATTTTCAGTATTCGCAAGATGACCTCTCAGTTTTTCCCAACGTTGTTTGTTTCATCCGTCCCAAGTTGTCTTTGTTTTTCCCACCCTCCTACCCTTTTTCTTCAAGGTTTCAGATTTCCTAATCAACTATCCATTTTATTGATGGAAGTCTCTCCATTCTTTTTCCTGCATGTTCGTATCCGCTTATTCTCATGAAGATGCTAAGAAGCTACAAGTTCAATATTCTGCATTCTTTTTGTTCTCCGGTGGTTTCAATCCCAGCTTTGTCCTTTTTCCTTGTTTCAAATGCTTTATTATGCCAGTGCACTTCTTAATTATTCACCTATCGCTATCCATTTGTTCCGGAGTACTGAAGATGTCTCAGAAGATTACTGTTTCCATTCTCAGTTCGCTCAAGTTCTTTTGAGCATGTTATCTCATTCAAACCATTTAATTCTATCAGCGCAATCTCTCTTGCAACTCATTCAATGGTGTTTTCTTTTGAGTGGGCCCTAACCCACATGTCTTTTCCCAGGATCTTACCTGACTCTTCTAATCTTCCTGGATTTACTCGTCAGTTTGACATAAGAATGAGTTATCATCAGTCAAATGCCTTCTCCAAGTTCTTTCACATTTTTTTTATCGTTGGTTCAACCTTTCTAATTTTCATTCCGGAGTGCCTCAACAATTCATGATGGTGTTTCTCATCGTCATTCTTGGATTGTGAAGACCGAAGAAGAGTTTCTCTCAAATCTTGCTCCGTTCTCTCAGAGATGCGTGATTCTAGCCTGATGCCATCCTCTCAGAATTGTTTTTGATTGTGAGAATTCTTTTCACCCATCCGGAGCATTTAATGAGTTGTTTCCATTTCTTTCCCGTGAAGGCCATCTTTTCAAATATAACTCATTCCCAGCTTTCAGCTCTTGTTCTCCAAATCATATCGGTGCATCATTCAAGTATCCTCTTATCAGCTCATGACCTCTTCGTTCTCATGTATCTAAATTCTGTCAAGTATCTTCATTCGTTCTCTAATTCTTTTCGGTGTTTCTTGTTCATTTTCAATTCTTACGGTGGTTCATTCAAGAGTTCTCTTCCATGGTTATCATATCAATTCATTCATTGTTTCCAAATCCTACCAGTGGATCGTTGAAGGCCTCTTCAAGTTGGCGCTATATCTATCTTAATCCTTTCTACGAGAATACGTAGTATGCAAAAATCCATTGCTTGTCATCAATTTAAATTGGTGAAGGATATGCATAACATAATCCTTATTCTTGCTTCATCCTAATGATGGATTCATTCTTCCGGAGTTTGTTCATGATGAGTCAATTCTTGGTTTCAATTGCTCATCTTTCTTTCCCGGAGTTCCAAGATCTTTCAATTATATCATTTCAAAGCTCCATCTAATCATTGCAAGGCTTCGATCTTATTCTCTTCATCCTTCACTTCTTTTGATCATTCTTTTATTACCGGAGTTCTTTATGGAAGCTCTACATGGTGGTTCATCAAGGATTTAATTCATTCTCGAAGTGTTCTTCAAGATACTTGTTGGAGGATCTCAAGCATTCTTCATTTTGCATTCCGAAGTGTAATTCTTCCATATCTCATCTTTTGAGGTGGTGTTATGTCATTGTTAACAATTTCCCTTCATGTTTCATGATTCACAAGTTGTCCGGAATGACATATTTTAAACCCATCATTTTCAATTCATTCTTGAGATCCTTTGCAACCAATCAATCTCTTCATTGGAGTTATCTTGGGTTATATTTCACCTAAATTTTTCCCCTAAGGATTGTTGCTACTTATGGTGCTTGTAAATGACCCAAGTTCTTCATTTATCCTTCTGGTGAAATAAGTTTCTCGTCTCCTTGTTCATCTCAATCCAATCTATTGTTTCCGTAGTGACAGAATTTCGCTCAATTTTGAGAAGTTTTCCATAAGCCCACTACAAGCTTTTTCGTTTCGTTGTTGGTTTTCCAACAACTCCATTCAACCTTTTCTTCGTAAGCATGCTCTTTTGATTTTATTTGCGGGAGTTGTCATTCTTCTTATACGTTTTTGTTCTTTCCAACCATCTAGTTTTCCATTCATCTGTTCCGGAGGCATGGTGACGTTGCTCTCTTCGTCCTATCATCTCGTCTTGTGAAGATCATGTTCTTTCCTTTGCTTATCCATTCAACCGGAGTGTCGTGTTCTCCATTCAAGTTCTCTCATCTTATCATGTTTTTCCTCCCTTCTCAACCGGAGTGCCGTCTGAAATCTTTCTTACCCCTTGTACCATTCTTTCAATAGTTCCGGAGGCAGTGTGTTGTTGATTTCATCAAGCACCCTATAATCTTGTCAAGTTCATGTTCTATTCCTTCCATTTACAGTCGGATTGCTGTCCAAATTATATCATTGTTATTCCATCTCTATCTTCTTTTAACCGGAGTGTTGTGTCTATCATTTCTCTTCTAACCGGAGTCTCGTCCAAGTGCTTTCATTTTGGCAAGCTCATATTCTTTACCTTCCATTTCCAACTGGAGTGTTTTCGTAATTGATCCTTATCGTTCTTTGTACATCGTGTTTCAACCGGAGTGCTTGCATGTACTTCTTGAACATTGGAACCCTTTTCTTATGTCTTTCAACCTACAAGGTTCCCGTAATGTTGCTTGTTCCTCTTTTCTAACGGAGTGTTTTCAACTTCGTTCATTTTCGTTGCATTCTTTGTTTCAATTTGTTCAACCTCGCAATGTTCTTTGGTTTCACTTATTTTTCAAAGAAGCAACTAAGTTTTACATGTTCTCTTCCTCTTCCATTCCTATTCGGTGCCATCCTAGATCTCGGGACGAGATCCTCTCGTAGTGGTGAAGTTTTGTGACGCCCCAAGTCCGATGCGCCAGGTGTCTTCCAGTTATTCGCCATCGTTGCCATGTCATTTGCTTGTGTGTTGCTTTTCATCATGTCATCATGCACATTGCATCATCTTGTTCTCAAAACTTGCATTCGTCCAGGTTCCCCCAGTTCCATCCGTTGTCCGTTCTAAGCCCAACCACACTTGCACGCGCCCGCGGCACGTCCGAAATATTATTTTATAAGTGGCCGGAAAATGTTCTTGGAATGGAATGAGAGTTGGCATGCGGTGTTGTTATGTTGTTAGTAGGTCGCTTGCCCGAGTTTCATCGCATTCGGAATCCGTTTGATGCCCCAACGGATAACTATAGCGGCAACAGTAGCCGGTCTATCATCGGACATTTTCGGTCTCCGGAGACAGTCGCCGGGCCTCTCTCTCTTCTCTTCTCTTAGCGCAAAGCTTTCCGCACAGTCCGTGTCGGGGGTTGGGTGCGACATATGCCAATGGATGGATTATCATGATGGGGGCGAGTAGAACGTCGCCGGTGCCTGGAAACGGGATGAGGCATAGACACAAATGCTGGCGGACTTTACCCAGGTTCGAGGCTCTCCTGGGAGATAACACCCCTAGTCCTGCTCTGTCGGGTCTCCGCATGATCACTAAGGCGAAAGTGAGTACATTGGTGCCCCTCGAGCTGTATATGTGGACAGGAGGAGGCTACGCCAGCTCTCTCCCTTCTCTAAGGTCAGGTCTAGTTCTAATGGATCGGAACCCTTTGCATTTGTGCCCTGGGGGGTTTATATAGGCCTACCCCCAGGGGTACAATGGTAAACTGACTAGGCGCAGGGCCCAGCCGTCAGTCTCTTCTCCTGCCGGCCTCTATGCCGACTGCTGGGGCCCGCCGGCTGGTGGGCCCCGCCGATTGGTCTGGTACGGAGCCGACAGGCCGTACCCACCGCTTGCGGGTCTTGCCGGCTGCCATTTACTGTAGCCGTGCCTCTAATGACGCAAGCTTGGTCATGGGGTCGTGGCTACAGCCCTGCTACCTGGCAGGCGATTAGTGTAGCCACTCCCCGTCTCGTCTGGTTAATGGCGTGTGGCACCCGTGGGAGGGGCAGGCCGACTTCCGGGGGCTGGCTCCCTTCGGGTCCGACTGGTGGCACTCTTGCCGTCTTTTGGACTCTCGCTGACCGGTAGGGCCCATCATCTATGGTCCGTACCGATAGGCCATTGTGGGTGCAGGACTCTACACACTGTTGCTGAGGTCAGGGATGACACAGCAACAGTGCCTCGCCGGACGGAGATCTCCACTGGTACGGCGCATTGTGGCCTAGCCATCCCACGAAAAGGGGAGGGAGTGGGCTTTACTGTTGTCACTCCTGTCCCATCCCCCCTTATGAGGGCATGGGCTTTGTTCGTGTCGTGGGCCAACTCCCTGTGGCCGTCTTATCTAGGAGCCGCCAGGCGGGAGTCGGCCCGTCTTTACCTCGCCTCCAGGACTCGGCCGCATGCGGGCAGTCGGCTGCTCCTTTAGCCGGCCTCTGGAAGGCGGCTCTCCATCCTGGTGTCGTGAGGGGCGCAGTCAGCCCCGATGTCTTGAAAGGTTCTGGGCCTCGGGTTAGCCTACCCGTGGCCCATTACTCCGACAGTAGTCCCCGAAGATGGTGAGGCGCCACAGATGATCAGCAAAGGAGCCTCAGCAGTTTCTTTCTCCGAGTGCTTGAGGTGAGACCTCGTTTGACTTCTGCCGGGCCAACTGGTAGGAGTCGGAGTCGCCTGACTTTGACTTGTCCAAAAATGCTTTCGAATCCCCCGGCGGGAACTCAGTAGCGTGTGAGCTAAGCTTCCTGACCACCACCCACTCCGTGCCCGCCATGTGGCAACCAGTGGCCGGGCGAGCCCGCCTACCCATCCACGAGATGGCACATGTCTGCAGGCGGGGCCCACCACTACCACGCCTCGGCACGCGGGCGGATCTGCTGCGGTCGTGGGGGCGGTTGAGGTTCCCACGGAATTACCGCGCGCAGTAACTTTGGGTGATAAACGTGGGGGCATGGAGTAGTGGGCGTAGTAAATCCCACAACTGCCCCCTCGGCTTTGCAGCACACTGGGCTATAAGTTGGGGGAGGAGGGGAGGCGGCGGAGCACGCGCGTCCCACCTCCCCACTGCTTCTTCTTCTTCTTCTCTCTCTCCGCCATACCTCAAGCTACGTCGAGCGCTGCGGCAGTCTGCTCATGATGAGCTCTTCCTCCGCCGTCACGCCCCCTACGGCGCATTCCGGCACCTGGGATGGTTCGGAGGTCCACGACGACCACGTCGATTTCCTCTGCAAGACGCGTCGGTTGCCTGGCGAGGACCTCGTTCGGGTTCGTCTCGCGCCGAGGGAGGAAATCTCGCCGGTGCCGCAGGAGGACGAGCAGGTCGTCTTCCGCTGGCACTGCCTGCGCGGCCTGGGCCTGCCAGCGAGCAACTTCTTCCGCTCCTTCCTTGAGTTCTACGAACTCCAGCCGCACCACCTCACCCCCAACATGGTGGTGCTGTTGTCTGCCTTCGTCACCCTGTGCGAGGGCTTCGTCGGCGTTCTCCCCACCCTGGAGCTCTGGGGGGGAGTTCTTCTACTCCAAGCACGGCACCCAAGCCGCGGGCGTGCCGGTTCAATGCGGAGCGTTCATCGTCGTGCGGAGGTCGGGGGCTGACAACCCATTTCCCACCATCAAGCTAATCAAGTCGGTGAAGATGTGGCAGCGGTCGTACTTCTACGTGAAGAACGTCTCCACGGAGGGCGACTGGATCAACCTGCCGGCCTACGTAGCCGGCCCGCCGGCTGGGAGGCAGCCCAACTGGTCGCACCGGGCCCGGACGTTGACACCTGTGGGAGCCGGCGGCGTTGCGCGGCTTTGAGTACTGGCGCAGTCGGAGGGCCTGACCGGGCCGGACTTGCTGGCCGCCTTCGTGGCGCGCCGAGTGTTGCCCCTCCAAAGTCTCCCCCACATAATCTGCCAGATGAGCGGGCTCCAAGACCCGAGCCGAATGTGCACCAAGGAGATGCCTCACGAGGATGTAGCCTACATGGTGAACTACCTTGCGAGCTACGACCTCAACGAAGAGTGGCAGTTCGGCAAGGAGCCGTATTCACGTGCCGCCCCTCCGCCTCTGGTGAGTCATTTTCTTTTTCTCTTTCTCTCTGACTTCTTCGTTGCTGAGTCCGTTTTGTCCGATCTGACAAGCCGGCTTTGGTCAGAACCCCCTCCTCCAGCCAGCAGACGGCACCGCAGGGCCGGACCGCGACTTCCTCCCCGACCTGGCGGAGAGTGATGTTGACGACCCTGACCTGGGGGTGGCAGCCCTGGAGGACAATGCCGAGGGAGGACGCGGTGCAGCGGGCAGCCCGAGACATGGGGCCAGTCTCGAGGACTGGCCCGATGATGACGAGGAGGTCGTCCCATGCCACCAGCCAGGAGCTGGCCAGTCGGGCGTGGGCTTGTCAGCTCCGCCGGATGCACAAGGCGGCGGCAAGAAGCGCAGGGCCGGGGCGAGCTTGTTTGGTAGCCGTCCGAAGAAGCCGAAGGGCTCAGCTGCGACAACCAAGCGGGACGAGGCGGCCGCAAAGGCCAACCGCTTCCGCAAGGTGGTGAAGACGCTGCAGCTTATTTCAGCGTAAGCACCATCTCTCTTCGTACCTTTGTATTTCTTTATTGAGTCTATCTGAAATTTCTTTACTTTGTTTTCCGGCTTTAGGGCCCCTCTCTCTCTTGAGAAGTCGGCCGCCGGCTCCGTCGTGAATTCAGCGGAGACCTCCTCCACCACCCGACGGGTTGACCCCGCCGCCGACCTCTGGGAGGCGACGGAGCGGAACGCGCGGGAGGCGCGTGAGGAGCGGGAAGCCGCCCGTCTGAAGAAGGCGGAAGCCGACAAGGCGGAGGCCGCCGCCCTGAAGAAGCTTGAAGAGGCCGAGGGCGCCGACGCGGAGAAGAAACACGTAGAGGAAGCCGCACGCCGCTAGTCGGTGGTGTTTGTCGTCCCCTTGAACTTCGCACCGCTGCCACCGAAGTTCTCGACGCAGACTAGGGAAGCCGGCGATGAGAACCTGGTCATGGAGAGGGACGCCGACGTCACCGCTACGCCGGAGGTCATTGTGCCGCCACCGCCACCCTCCGGAGGTGGGCCAGGTGGACAACCGGCGAATCCGCCAGTGCCACCAACCGGAGGCGCGGCGGCGACGGGCCTGACCCTGGAGGTAAGTACGCTGACGCGCTGCCGTCTCGCGAAGGCGGCCTCAACGCCGCATCCTCTGGAGACCGGCGCTGCGAGCTCCTCGATCCCGGACACCGAGGTGTCGAGCGTCGCGCCCACGGGTGGGTGCGGGGAGGCGGGACGGTCCCGTTGAACCGGGCGCTCTTGGACGTCCAAGCCAAGCTCCGGGCCGAGGGCGACACCATCAAGGAGTCCACCAAGGCATACCTGGGGTCACGAACAGCCATCCGGGTACGCATCCTTTCTTTGCTTTGCTTCCTTTTTTTCTTTGTGGTGGCGCGCTAGCGCACCCACTAATTGTAGTCCCCGAGTTTCGGGCCGGCTGCTGAGCAGGCGGCTCGGAACTATAATCGGCGAGTTCCGAGTACCAATGCTTTTCTTTCCTGAAATTTTGATGCAGGATTACCAAAATCTTCGCGTGACCTCCTTCAACTCCAATGTTGAGGAGCTGGCCAAGCGGACCGCCGACTTGTCGGACAGCCGGGGTAAGTTTTCTTCTTTCTCTGCGGGGGCGCGCTGGCGCACCCGCGGGTTGTAGTCCCCGAGATTCGAGCCAACTGCTGAGCAATCAGGCCGGATCTCCCCGGCGACCTTTCTTCTTTGCTGACGACTGACATCCCTCCCCCTCTCTCAGAGGCTAACGCCGCCCTTCAGCAGCAGCTGGGTGAAGCCAAAACCGCGCTGCGTGTCCGGGAGGAGGAGTGCGGCCGGCTGACGGAGCAGCGCGAGCGGTTGGTTATGCAGCTAGCGGAGCAGAAGGAGCTGCTCCAGATGGCCCAGAGGGAGGCGGAGGACAAGGAGGCCGCCCTTCTCACCGAATTTTCGTCCGAGCGCTCCTCCTGGACTGACAAAGAGGCGACGCTGGTCTCCGGCTTCCAAGCAATCAAAGATCTCGTCGATGGTGAGCTTCCCCTTGTTCCTTCGGTCTTCTTCCTTAGAAGACTTCTTCCCCGGCCATTCGTATGCCGCCAATGAAGCCATCGAGGCTGATCGTGAAGCACGGAGGGCGGACGTCGCATAGATCGCTGCCAACGCCCCCCGAACTCTTGGCGAGCAGGTCCTCAGCATCGAGGCCCGCCTTCGGCCAGTCCACCGGATGCTGCGCCGGCTTCAACGTGTTGGCGCCCAGGCGATTGCCGCCCTGTGGCCGGACATGCAGGCGCCACGCACCCCCAGTCGAACTGCCGACTGGTTGGAGGTGGCAGCTGGCCGTCTTGAGGCCTGGAAGGGCTCCGCAGCCTGGGCTGGAGCCCGCCGGGCCTTGGAGTTTGCCAAGGCGTGGTATCCTGGGCTGAGTTTAGCCCGGTTAGCCACGTTCCGACTGGAAGCTCAGGCGGAGCTGGCAACAGTGGAGGGCGATCTCGTCAGGTGCGCCGCATCGATCGCTGAGTACACCGACACCAGTATCTTTGTCCCGGAGCGGCCTCAGAATGGCGAGGAGGCGCCGCCGGAGTGGTTCGGTCTGAACCCGGACGATGGTGAGGACTCGGCGGAGCTGATCGACTCCAGTGGCGAAGAGGAAGGTGAGGAGGAGGAAGGAGACGAGGAGGAGGCGCTAGAGGTCGAGGCAGACGGCCAGCCCCAGCCTGACCGCACCTCTAGCAACGAGCCGCGCTCAACTGAGCCAGCTGTCGCCAGGGGTGATCAGGCGGAGACCAACCAGCCAACTGCTTCGCAAACTAGCACCGCCGACCCCTCTGGTCCTCTGAGTCCGTTCGCGGCTCCGCTGCCACTTTATCTTTGTCTTACCTGCTTAGTAGTCTCAATGAACTTGTTATTTTGCACAATTCCACCCACTGGCTGTGGGTGTATCCTGAACTCCTATTTGATGATTCGGACAAGGGCCTTTCTATGTAAATATTTATCCGCGTTCTATCTCTTCTTGCTTATTGCTCTTTGCCTTTTTCCTTTGCTGCCTTCCCTTGGTTGCCGTTTGGCTAGCCGGACAGCCGCTCTGCGGACTGCCGCTAGATCAAATACCTGGCTTCTTTGGGAGGCAAGTACATAGCCATTTAGAGTTTTTAGCAAGTTAATTTAGAAAACGGCGAGCCGGCTGCTCAAGAGTTGGTTGCAAAAGGCTGGAAACCGGCTTAAGCTATGTGCATGCTTTGAGTCCTTAGCCATTTTTCATATGGACACCCATTCTACCTTACTCCTGCTTGCCAGTCAGTCGCTCTGCGATCTGCGGCTTCTAACAGGAGACGGTTTGAGTGCCACACACTACTTGTCCGGCTGCAGGAAGTCAGTTCATAGCTCAAGACGACATGTCCCCGGGCCGACTAGTCGAACCCGGTGCCAAGCGGTAAAGAATAACATACTCATAGGCATAACTCTTTATCATATAGATAAAAGAAGGTAGTCCCCGATATCTTCTCGAGGGGCCCGAAGTCTTCGTACTTTAATACAAAAGGTAGCGTAATACATACTGCATTAACTGTAAAATCTTCGGAGGAGATTTGCATTCCACGGCCGCTCTGTCTCTTTGCCGGAGTCGTCCCTTTTGCACGCACGGGGCTTCTGAGCGTCGATCAGGTAGTAGGAGTCATTGCCCAACACCTTGCTGATGATGAAGGCGCCTTCCCAAGGTGCTGAGAGCTTGTGTTGGCCGGCTGTTCACTGAATCAGCCGAAGCACAAGGTCTCCTTCTTGGAAAGATCGCGGCTTGACCTTCCGATTGTAGTATCGGCGCAGGCTCTGCTGGTAGATGCTGGACCGGCTGAGTGCCAACAGCCGGCCCTCTTCCAGCAGATTGACGCCGTCTTGACGTGCTTCCTCCTCGGTGTACATGGTGACTTGAGGGGAGCCGAAATCTATGTCCGTTGGGATGATGGCTTCGGCACCGTAGACAAGGAAGAAGGGTGTGAAGCCGGTTGACTTGTTTGGAGTCATGCGCAGGCTCCAGAGGACGGCTGGCAACTCATCAAGCCAGCAGCCTGCCGAGCGCTCTAGAGGGTCGACCAGTTGGGGCTTGATGCCGGACAGGATTAGGCCATTTGCTCGCTCTACTTGGCTGTTGGACTGCGGATGGGCAACGGACGCTAAGTCCAGTTGGATGCCCTGCATCGCGCAGAAACGGGCCAAGGCACCCTTGGCAAAGTGTGTGCCGTTGTCGGTGATGATGTTGTGCGGTATGCCGTACCGAATTGTGATGTCGGAGATGAAGGTCACAGCAGTCAGACCATTCAAACTCTTGATTGGCTTTGCTTCTATCCACTTGGTGAACTTGTCCACTGCAACAAGTAAATGAGTCAAACCACCTCGTGCCGTCTTGAATGGTCCGACCATGTCCAGGCCCCAAACAGCAAAGGGCCAGGCAATAGGAATAGTTTGGAGTACCGAAGTGATGAGGACATCAAGACCATTGTTAGCACGTTCGGATCGTCAAGGTCGACTCCCACAGAAAACGATAGCCACCATCTCATCGAAACATCGGGACACCTTTGCCTCTATCACGAAGCCGACTTATGAGGCTTAGAGCGGAACTTCTGGCACCACTTGCATTTCTGGACTAGAGACATGGCGTCTTCAAGAGTAGTCGGCCAGAAGAAACCATGGCGAAAAGCTTTGGCGACGAGTGCTCTTGAAGCCGTGTGATGGCCACATTCGCCTTGATGGATGTCTTTGAGGATTGCCTGGCCTTGCTCTGGCTCCACACACCGCTGGTGAATGCCAGTGACGTTGCACCTTACGAGCTCTCTATTGATGATGGCGTACGCTGCCACCCGGCGTTGCACTTGCCGAGCCGAGATCTCATCGACTGGAAGCTCTTTGTTCACCATAAATTTGAGGATGGGTTGGGCCCATGAAGGTGCTACAATTTCTGCAACCACCAAGACTGCTACTTGGACGAGGGTGGCTGGGCCGGGAGGTGGCGGGTTGGAGTTGGCAGCCGCTTGCTGTGTTGATGAAGTCCTTGGGTAGAATGGCGCAGTCAGGCTCCAAAGTCTCCGGGCCGGGCTCCACAGTCCCCGGGCCAGGTGCGACTGCCACGATCCCCGCGCCGCCTGCCGGAATACTCGCGCCATCTGCGGGGGCTCTTGAGTCAGATCCGACTACTTCGGGAGGAGCCGGCACGAAGATGGAGTCTGACTTCGGTGTTGGTTTGACTGACGACTTGAGGAGGCGCTGGAGGGCGACGCCAGACGGTATCGCCTGACGGGTGGAGCCGACTCGCGCCAGGGCGTCTGCTTGGTCGTTGTTGTTTCTTGGTACATGGAGAAACTCGCATCCCTTGAAATACCACTGAGTTGCTATACAAGGAAGCGGTAGCTTGCCATGTTTGCATCCTTGGCGTCCCAATCGCCTGACGACTGCTGGACCACCAATTTGGAGTCATCATAACACAGGATCCGGCGAATACCAAGCTCTTTGGCTAGCCGGAGCCCATGAATGAGTGCCTCGTACTTGGCGACGTTGTTGGAGGCGGCAAAATGGATTTGCAGCACATACTTGAGCTTGTCGTCCTTGGGAGAGGTGAGGACGATGCCGGCTCCCAAGCCGGTGCGCATCTTGGAGCCCTCAAAGTGCATCCGCCAATGGGTGGAGTCGGGCACTGGTGGTAGATACTGGGTTTCGACCTAGTCGACGAGGAAGTCGGCCAACGCTTGCGACTTGATGGCAGTGCGAGGTTGGTAGTAAATGGTGTAGGAGGCCAAATCTATGGCCCACTTGGCCACTCGTCCCAAAGCGTCTCGGCTGCCGATGATCTTGGCTAGAGGAGCCGTGCAGACCACAGTGATTGGGTGTTCTTGGAAGTAAGGCTTCAATTTCTTGGCGGCAAAATGCACACCATAGCACATCTTCTCGTAGTGGGGGTAGTTTTGCTTGGAGGTCGACAGTACTTCACTCAAATAATATACCGGTCTCTGAACTGGTAGTGCTTTTCCTTCGTCCTTGCGTTCTACTACAATGACCGTGCTGACCACTCGGCTGGTGGCGGCGATGTAGAGGAGCATGGGCTCCTTAGGAGTCGGAGCCGCCAGAACAGGTGGAGTCGCCAGCATCTTTTTTAGTTGGGAAAATGCTTCGTCCGCCTTGTGGTTCCACTTGAAAAAAGTGGTCTTCTTCATGAGTTGGTACAGGGGAAGGGCCTTCTTGCCCAGCCGACTGATGAATCGGCTGATGGACGCCAAACAGCCGGTGAATTTTTGTACGTCCAGTAGTCGGCTGGGTACCTCCATCCTTTCAATTGCCTTGATCTTCACAGGGTTGCATTCTATGCCGCGTTCGGAGACCAGGAAACCAAGGAGTTGGCCAGCTGGTACTCTGAAGACGCATTCTCCGGGTTGAGCTTGATCTGAAATCGGTGCAAGTTGTCGAAGGTTTCCTTCAGGTCTTCCAGTAGTGTTCCACGCTTCTCCGTCTTTACCACCACATCATCCACGTAGATGTGAGCATTTCTGCCGAGCTGCTTGAGGAGACACTTCTGCATGCATCGTTGGAAGGTGGCGCCGGCGTTCCTCAACCCGAACTTCATGGTTAGGTAGCAGAAAGCTCCAAACGGTGTGATAAAGGCAGTCTTCAGCTTGTCGACCGGGTTTAACTTGATCTGCTGATACCTTGAATATGCATCCAAGAAACTCAACAGCTCGCATCCGGCTGTGGAGTCTATCACTTGGTCGATCCTTGGCAAGGCGAACAGGTCCTTGGGGCATGCTTTGTTGAGGCTTGTGTAGTCAATACACATTCGCCACTGCTTGTTCTTCTTCAGTACCAAGACCGGGTTGGCCAGCCATTCTGGGAAGAATACTTCCATGATGAAGCCGGCTGCGAGCAGCCGGACTATCTCTTCTCCAACAATTCTCCTCTTCTCTTCTAACAAGCGGTGTCAAGGCTGTCTGACTAGTTTGGCTTCAGATCGGACGTGTAATTTGTGCTCGGCGAATTCCATCGGGACACCTGGCATGTCCTTGGGGGACCATGCGAAGATGTCTCGATTCTCACGGAGGAAATCGACGAGCTCGCCTTCCTATTTGCTGTCGAGGTGGGCGCCTAAGACAGCGTACCTCTCTGGGTGCTCTGGGTCCAAAGGTATCTTCTTTGTTTCCTTGGCCGGCTTGAACGAGCCCTCAGCTTCCGACTCTTTGGGATCAGGCGACATCTCTGGCTGCTTGCTTGCCATCGCCACAACTCGATCTAGCAGCCGCTTCTCAGCTGCGACCACGAGGGACTCGGCCAGCTGACTACTCTCTGATGTGCAGGCGGACGACTTCTTGTAGTCGCCAGTTATGGTTAGAATCCCTTTGGAACTCGGTATCTTCATCTTGAGGTAGGCATAGTGGGGGACGACCATGAACTTGGCCAGGGCTGTCCGGCCAAGCAGTGCATGGTATGGGCTCTCTAGGTCCACCACCTCGAACCATATTGACTCACGGCAGAAATGATCTTTGTCTCCGAAGAGGACGTCAATCAAGATCTTACCGATTGGCGAGCAGGAAAGGCTAGGGACTATGTCGTGGAACACCGTCCGGCTGGACTGCAGTTGCCTCTGCCCGATTCCCAACTTCTCCATGGTGTCTTTGTACAAGATGTTGATGCTGTTGCCGCCATCTATCAGGACTCTGGAAAAACGAGCAGCTCGCTTGTCCGTGGCAAAGGTGGCATCCAAAAACCAGAGCATAGGAGCTGGGTCTGGGCATTACTTCGAGGTGGTCAGCCCGACTCCAGTTGATGGGCTTCTTAGACCAGTGCATGAACTCCGATGTGTTAGAAGCCTACTGCATTCACCTCCTGCTGTTGTTGCCGTCTGCTGCGTCGATCATCGACCACACTGGTGAACACGACGTATGCTCCCTGCTCTTCTGGGTACTCGTCTTGCACTGTGCCGACTGGTCTGACCGCCGGCTGCTTGGGCGGAGGGGGAGGCGGCTGCCCAGCAGGTGGGGGAGGCAAAAGGTCGTCTCCCTTTGCAATCCTGGTGAGCCAGTGGCATTTCCGAGTGGTGTGGTTGGCGGCTTCGTGCCACTGTGGAACTTGCAGGGTCCATCCAAAGTCTGCTCATATGAGAAAGCCGGCTGCCAGTTGGACTTGCCGCCCTTCTGACCTTTGAGCAGAGGCTGCGCTTCCGACTGTTTCTCTTCAACTGTTGCCACCTG
>NC_041392.1:474041299-474052633 GCF_002162155.2 Triticum dicoccoides | reverse complement strand
GCTGTTGACGCCGACTGGTGCCTCCGGCTGGGGTTCGGGGAGCCTGAGGAGCCACTTTGCCGGTTGCACTGACTTGAATCTCCGTCTTCATGGAGGAATCGGTCGTGGCGTATTTGTCTGCTATGATCAGCAGCTCGTTGAGGGTTTCTGGCTCATCGCAGAGAAGCTTGTGCTTGAGGAGGGTGCCCTCTCGGCATCCTACAGTGAAGTACCCAATAGCCTGCACCTCGTGCATGCCCTCGCAAGAGTTGCGAGCTCGGCCCAGCGTGTGAGGTAGTCGCGAGTTGACTCGCTGGGGCCTTGCACGCACAAGGAGAGCTGGCGGGGTTTGGGAGGCCGCTTGTACGTGTTGGTGAAGTTGCAGACGAAGGCGTTGGTGAAGTCGACCGAGCTATTGATGCTGCGGGCCCTTAAGCTGTTCAGCCACGTCTGGGCCGTGCCCTAGAGCATGAGTGGAACGTACTTCACAGCAACACGCTTGTTGCCGTTTGCTATGCTGACAGCCGTGGAGTAGTCGACCAGCCAGTCCTCCGGCTTCACGGAGCCGGTGTACTTTGGGGTGTCTCTGGGGAGCGTGAACCCTTTGGGGAAGGGCTCGTCTCGGATGCGGGGGCCAAAACATGGCGGACCCAACTCATCTTCTTCCTCAAGCGCCAGGGATCGGTGGAGACGGTCGATCCTATGGCGGGCGTCGTTCTCACCGACCCCCTCTCGGCGGCCAAGGCGGTCGCCGAGCATTGGGTGATCAACAGGCGGCGGGGAGACTCGCCTTTCCCTCCGAGGGGGAGGAGGCGGATAGTCGTCCCGTCATTCCACTGTTCTTGGGTGGCCGTCTCGGTCACACTCTATGGTGATGCGAGTCCTACTGCAGCTGGCAGCCGGCTCCATGTCTTTTCTTCCGAGGACACCGCCAGTCGGCGTGCGAGACTCCGCACCTTGATCTCGGCGTGGAAGCAGGTTGTCATTCCGTCGATGCGGCGCATCAGTGTGGCAGCATGCCTCGTTCTGCTCAGCAGCCGCGTCAAGGAGTCGCTATACACGCTCCGTCATCAAGCGGCGCTCTTCGCCCTCGAACTTGTCCAGCTTGTCCGCCGCCGCCTGGGCGGCAAGAATATTCTCCGCAGGTGTGGCGTAGACGGGGCGATTCGCCCTGAACAGATCGGCGATAGCCGCACTGCGCTGTTGGACCGTGCCAAGGCGGCTAGCCCCAGCTGGACCCGGCATGCCGCCCACCGCGAGGTCCATCTCACGCTGGTAGGCTTCTGACAGGCGTCTCATGCTGGCCAGCTTTTTGGCGCCTTCAACTAGCTGAAGGCGGCATGCCTCCAGCGTCTCGGCGTCGGCATCTTCAGGGATGGGCGCTGCCAGGTCTTGCAGCGCCGCGTGGAGCGGGTCGTAATCACCCCCGCCGGAGTACTCGCCATGATTGATGACAAGCACTTCCGTGATGGTGCTTCCACTGCTCTCCGCGCGAGGAAGCGGCTCGTCGTAGACCACCACCTTGGTGGGGAACGTGTCAAGCGACACGGTGTCGGAGTCAACCAACATCGGATCAGTGGAGCCTACGGACTCCAAGTCCCCAGCTGGCTCGCTGGCGACGTGAAGTTGATCGAGGAGGCCCGCGAGGAGGCTCTCGGGGCCGCCTGTGCCCGCGTCGGACGCGGGCTCGTCGGAGAGGCGGACCTCGCGTACAAGATCGGCGAGGCAACTGGCCGCGCAGGCGATTTCAGCGCCATGTAGCGCGTCGGTGCAGACTCCGTCTGGCGTGCCGGGCTGGCTGCGATCGCCAGGGAGGAAAAGGGTTCCCGTCTAGAACAGATCTCCCGACGACGGTGCACCAGGCCCCATGGTGGGTGCCAAAGGTCGGGGGTTGGGTGCGAGATATGCCAATGGATGGCTTATCATGGTGGGGGCGAGTAAAACGTCGCCGGTGCCTGCTAGCTCTTGAGCTTGCGTTGGATTTCCCCAAATAGGAAGGGATGATGCAGCAGAGTAGCATAAGTATTTTCCTCAGTTTTTGAGAACCAAGGTATCAATCCAGTAGGAGGCCATGCTCAAGTCCCTTGTACCTGCACAAAACGATAGCTACTCGCAACCAACGCGATT
The DNA here is from genome assembly GCF_002162155.2 of Triticum dicoccoides. NCBI lineage: Eukaryota > Viridiplantae > Streptophyta > Magnoliopsida > Poales > Poaceae > Triticum > Triticum dicoccoides. The sequence continues at coordinate 474,050,527 of NC_041392.1, read as the reverse complement.
AGGGGCTGTCAATCCCTTCACGGTCACTTACGAGAGTGAGATCTGATAGATATAATATTTTTGGTATTTTTGGTATAGAGATGCAAATTAAAAAGTAAAGGCAAAGTAAAAAAGCAAAGCAAGATTAAAGTGATGGAGATTGATATGATGAGAATAGACCCGGGGGCCATAGGCTTCACTAGTGGCTTCTCTCAAGAGCATATGTATTCTATGGTGGGTGAACAAATTACTGTTGAGCAATTGACAGAACTGAGCATAGTTATGAGAATATCTAGGCATGATCATGTATATAGGCATCACGTCCGTGACAAGTAGACCGAAACGATTCTACATCTACTACTATTACTCCACTCATCGACCGCTATCCAGCATGCATCTAGAGTATTAAGTTAAAAACAGAGTAACACTTTAAGCAAGATGACATGATGTAGAGGGATAAATTCATGCAATATGAAGTAAACCCCATCTTGTTATCCTCGGTGGCAACGATGCAATACATGCCTTGCTGCCCCTTCTGTCACTGGGAAATGACACCGCAAGATCGAACCCAAAGCTAAGCACTTCTCCCATGGCAAGAACTACCAATCTAGTTGGCCAAACCAAACGGATAATTCGAAGAGACTTGGAAAGATAACCAATCATACATAAAAGAATTCAGAGAAGATTCAAATATTATTCATAGATAGACTTGATCATAAACCCACAATTCATCGGTCTCAACAAACACACCGCAAAAAGAATAAGATTACATTGAATAGATCTCCACAAGAGAGGGGGAGAACTTTGTATTGAGATCCAAAAAGAGAGAAGAAGCCATCTAGCTACTAACTATGGACCCGAAGGTCTGAGGTAAACTACTGACACTTCATCGGAGAAGCTATGATGATGTAGAAGCCCTCCGTGATGACGGCCCTCTCCGGCGGAGCTCCGGAACAGGCCCCAAGATGGGATCTCGTGGATACAGAAAGTTGCAGCGGTGGAATTAGGTTTTTGGCTCCCCTTCTGATCGTTTGGGGGTACGTAGGTATATATAGGAGGAAGAAGTACGTCGGTGGAGCTCCGAGGGGCCCACGAGGCAGGGGGCGCGACCTGGGGGGGGGCGCCCCCCACCCTCGTGACCGCCTCTCTGATGCCTTGGCGTAGGGTCCAAGTCTCCTGGATCACGTTCGGTGAGAAAATCACGTCCCCGAAGGTTTCATTCCGTTTGGACTCCGTTTGATATTCCGTTTCTTCGAAACACTGAAATAGGAAAAAAAACAGCAATTCTGGGCTGGGCCTCCGGTTAATAGGTTAGTCCCAAAAATAATATAAAAGTGGAAAATAAAGCCTAATATAGTCCAAAAGAGTAGTTAATATAGCATGGAGCAATCAAAAATTATAGATATATTGGAGATGTATCAGGCATCCCCAAGCTTAATTCCTGCTCGTCCTCGAGTAGGTAAATGATAAAAAGAGAATTTTTGATGCGGAGTGCTACTTGGCATAATTTCAACGCAAATATTCTTCATTGTGGTATGAATATTCAGATTAGGAAGATTCAAGACAAAAGTTCATATTGACGTAAAGAATAATAATACTTCAAGCAAACCAACAAAGCAATTATGTTTCCTTAAAGTAACATGGCCAAAGAAAGTTCATCCCTACAAAATCATATAGTTTAGTCATACTCCATTTTCGTCACACAAGAATGCTCTCATCATGCACAACCCCGATGACAAGCCAAGCAATTGTTTCATACCTTAATAATTTCAAACTCATAAACTTTCACGTAATACATGAGCGTGAGCCATGGAGATAACACTATGGGTGGACTAGAATATAATGGTGGGGGTTATGTGGAGAAGACAAAAAAGGAGAAAGTATCACATCAATGAGGCTAATCAATGGGCTATGGAGATGCCCATCAATTGATGTTAATGCAAGGAGTAGGGATTGCCATGCAACGGATGCACTAGAGCTATAAATGTATGAAAGCTCAACAAAAGAAACTAACTGAGTGTGCATCCAACTTGCTTGCTCACGAAGACCTAGGGCACTTGAGGAGGCCCATTGTTGGAGTATACAAGCCAAGTTCTATAATGAAAATTCCCACTAGTATATGAAAGTGATAACTCAAGAGACTCTCTATATGAAGAACAAGGTGCTACTTTGAAGCACAAGTGTGGAAAAAAGGAATAGTAGCATTGCCCCTTTTTATTTATTTTCTTTTTTGGGGGCCTTCTTTTTTTTGGCCTTTCTCTTTTTTTTGGGACAATGCTCTATTGAATGATGATCATCACACTTCTATTTATTTACAACTCAATGATTACAACTCGATACTAGAACAAAGTATGACTCTATATGGATGCCTCTGGTGGTGTACCGGGATATGCAATGAATCAAGAGTGACAAGTATGAAAAAATTATGAATGGTGGCTTTGCCACAAATACTATGTCAACTACATGATCATGCTAAGAAATATGACAATATGGATGTGTCATGATAAACTGGATGGTGGAAAGTTGCATGGCAACATATCTCGGAATGGCTATGGAAATGCCATAATAGGTAGGTATGGTGGCTGTTTTGAGGAAGATATAAGGAGGTTTATGTGTGAAAGAGCGTATCATATCACGGGGTTGGGATGCACCGGCGAAGTTTGCACCAACTCTCGATGTGATAAAGGGCAATGCACGGTACTGTATAGGCTAGCAATGATGGAAGGGTGAGAGTGCGTATAATCCATGGACTCAACATTAGTCATAAAGAACTCATATACTTATTGCAAAAATCTACAAGCCATCAAAAACCAAAGTATTACGCGCATGCTCCTAGGGGGATAGATTGGTAGGAAAAGACCATCGCTCGTCTCCGACCGCCACTCATAAGGAGGACAATCAAATAACACCTCATGTTTCAAATTTGTTGCATAACGTTTACCATACGTGCATGCTACGGGACTTGCAAACTTTGACTCAAGCACTTCTAAAATTCACAATTACTCTACTAGCATGACTTTGATATTAGTACCTCCATATCTCAAAACAATTATCAAGCATCCAACTTTTCTTAGTATTGAACACACTCAAAAGAAAGTTTCACAAATCTTGAATACCAAGCGTGTTATTATTAAGCAAATTACCATGCTATTAAGACTCTCAAAATAATTTAAGTGAAGCATGAGAGATCAATAGTTTATTTAAAACAAATCCACCACCGTGCTAAAAAAATCTAAGTGAAGCACATAGAGCAAAATTACTTAGCTCAAGAAGATATAAGTGAAGCACATAGAGCAAAACTACATAGCTCAAAAGATATAAGTGAAGCACATAGAGTATTCTATCAAATTTTAATTCATGCATGGCTCTCTCGAAAGGTGTGTACAGAAAGGATGATTGTGGCATACTAAAACACGAAGACAAAAATAATACAAGACGCTCCAAGCAAAACACATATCATGTTGGTGAGTAAAAATATAGCTCCAAGTCAATTACCGATGGAAGTGGACGAAAGAGGGGATGCCTTCCGGGGCATCCCCAAGCTTTGACTTTTTGGTATCCTTGGATTATCTTGGGGGTGCCATGGTCATACCAAAGCTTAGGCTCTTTCCACTCCTTGTTCCATAATCCATCAAAAGAATTCACCCAAAACTTGAAAACTTCACAACACAAAACTTAAAGTAGAAAACTCGTGACCTCCGTTAGCGAAAGAAAACAAAAGACCACTACAAGGTACTGTAATGAACTCATTCTTTATTTATATTTGTGTTAAACCTACTGTATTCCAACTTCTCTATGGATTCTAAAATATTTTACTAGCCATAGATTCATCAAAATAAGCAAACAACACACGAAAAACAGAATCTGTCAAAAACAGATCAGTCTGTAGTAATCTGTAGCTAGCGCAAGATCTGGAACCCCAAAAATTCTAAAATAAATTTCCGGACGTGAGGAATTTATCTATTAATCATACTCAAAAAGAATTAACTAAATAGAGCTCTTCAAATAAAAATGACAGTAGTTCTCGTGAGCGCTAAAGTTTCTGTTTTTTACAGCAAGTTCAACAAGACTTTCCCCAAGTCTTCCCAACGGTTCTACTTGGCACAAACACTAATTAAACACAAAAACACAACCAAAACAGAGGCTAAATAAATTATTTATTACTAAACAGGAGCAAAAATCAAGGGATAAAAATAAAATTTGGTTGCCTCCCAACAAGCGCTATCGTTTAACGCCCCTAGCTAGGCATAAAAGCGAGGATAGATCTAGGTATTGCCATCTTTGGTAGGCAATTCTTCGATGAGGCATCTATTTCCCTTAGGAATTTCTTTCTTTCTAGTGATTATCAAACTTTTAGGCACAAGATCAAAAAATTCATTTGTAGCAATTGGTTCCTTAATGATAGCAAAAAGATTGGGATGAATACTTATAGATTTAAGACCCGCAGTTTCCTTACTAGATGTTTCACCCTTATTTTTAGGAACATACATAAGCTTGGCAATTTTAGTAGGAGGACTTGGAGTATTCTTTACGGAAGAAAACGCGGTTCCAAGTTTGTAATGATACACTCAAGTTTATCAATTCTAGTAGAATCGAAGTTTATCTTCTCATTAACTATGGGTTCCTTTTCCTTAATATTTTTCAAAGTCATTCCTACCTTAGATCCATATTGAGTAATTTGGTTGTGGATCTTTTTATCTAGATTTTCAATTAATTCAATAGTAGCAACTTTATTTTCAATAATTTCAAGTCTTTGCATAACATGCTCGAAAGTTAACATGGTTCCATTAACCAAAAGAGGTGGTGAGCCAAATAAATCTAACATAGAATTATAAGAATCAAAAGTATGGCTACCCAAGAAGTTCCCTCCGGTAATGGTATCGAGGATATATCTATACCAAGGATTAACACCTACATAAAAATTGCGGAGAAGAACTGAAGTAGATTGCTTCCTGGTAGATCTGTTTTGAGCATTGCAAATTCTATACCAAGCATCTTTTAGATTTTCTCCCTCCCTTTGTTTAAAATTTAGAACTTCATTCTCAGGAGACAATGGAGAAGATATGAGACTAGCCATGACGAAAAGCAAACGAACTAGCACATGAGTAAACAAGAGCAAACGGGCAAAAGAGGCAAACGTAGAAAAGAGAGAGAAGGAGATTGGGAAAGAGAGGGCGAATAAAACGGCAAGGGTGAAGTGGGGGAGAGGAAAATGAGAGGCAAATGACAAATAATGTAATGCGAGAGATAGGGATTGTGATGGGTACTTGGTATGTTGACTTTTTGCGTAGACTCCCCGGCAACGGCGCCAGAAATCCTTCTTGCTACCTCTTGAGCTGGCGTTGGATTTCCCCGAAGAGGAAGGGATGATGCAGCAGAGTAGCGTAAGTATTTCCCTCAGTTTTTGAGAACCAAGGTATCAATCCAGTAGAAGGCCACGCTCAAGTCCCTCGTACCTGCACAAAACGATAGCTACTCGTAACCAACGCGATTAGGGGTTGTCAATCCCTTCACGGTCACTTACAAGAGTGAAATCTAATAGATATAATATTTTTGGTATAGAGATGCAAAGCTAAAGGTAAAGGAAAAGTAAAAAAGCAAAGCAAGATTAAAGTGATGGAGATTGATATGATGAGAATAGACCCGGGGGCCATATGTTTCACTAGTGGCTTCTCTCAAGAGCATAAGTATTATACGGTGGGTGAACAAATTACTGTTGAGAAATTGACAGAATTGAGCATAGTTATGAGAATATCTACGCATGATCATTTATATAGGCATCACGTCCGTGACAAGTAGACCGAAACGATTCTGCATCTACTACTATTACTCCACTCATCGACCGCTATCCAGCATGCATCTAGAGTATTAAGTTAAAAACAGAGTAACACTTTAAGCAAGATGACATGATGTAGAGGGATAAATTCATGCAATATGAAATAAACCCCATCTTGTTATCCTCGATGGCAATGATGCAATATGTGCCTTGCTGCCCCTTCTGTCACTGGGAAAGGACACCGCAAGATCGAACCCAAAGCTAAGCACTTCTCCCATGGCAAGAACTACCAATCTAGTTGGGCAAACCAAACGGATAATTAGAAGAGACTTGCAAAGAAAACCAATCATACATAAAAGAATTCAGAGAAGATTCAAATATTATTCATAGATAGACTTGATCATAAACCCACAATTCATCGGTCTCAACAAACACACCGCAAAAAGAAGAAGATTACATCGAATAGATCTCCACGAGAGAGGGGGAGAACTTTGTATTGACATCCAAAAAGAGAGAAGAAGCCATCTAGCTACTAACTATGGACCCAAAGGTCTGAGGTAAACTACTCACACTTCATTGGAGAGGCTATGATGATGTAGAAGCCCTCCGTGATGACGGCCCTCCCCGGCGGAGCTCCGGAACAGGCCCCAAGATGGGATCTCCTGGATACAGAAAGTTGCGGCGGTGGAATTAGGTTTTTGGCTGCCCTTCTGATCGTTTGGGGGTACGTAGGTATATATAGGAGGAAGAAGTACGTCGGTGGAGCTCCGAGGGGCCCACGAGGCAGGGGGGCGCGCCCCCCACCCTCGTGACTGCCTCTCTGATGCCTTGGCGTAGGGTCCAAGTCTCCTGGAACACGTTCGGTGAGAAAATCACGTTCCCGAAGGTTTCATTCCGTTTGGACTCCGTTTGATATTCTGTTTCTTCGAAACACTGAAATAGGCAAAAAAACAGCAATTCTGGGCTGGGCCTCCGGTTAATAGGTTAGTCCCAAAAATAATATAAAAGTGGAAAATAAAGCCCAATATAGTCCAAAACAATAGATAATATAGCATGGAGCAATCAAAAATTATAGATACGTTGGAGACGTATCAGTGCGTGGAAACGGGATGAGGCGTAGACACAAACGCCGGCGGACTTTACCCAGGTTCAGGGCTCTCCTAGGAGATAACACCCCTAGTCCTGCTCTGCGGGGTCTCCGCATGATCACTAAGGCGAAAGTGAATACAATGGTGCTCCTCGAGCTGTATCTGTGGATAGGAGGAGGCTAGGCCAGCTCTCTCCCTTCTCTAAGGTCAGGTCTAGTTCTAATGGATCAGAACCCTTTGCATGGGTGCCCTGGGGGGTTTATATAGGCCTACCCCCAGGGGTACAATGGTAAACCGACTGGGCGCAGGGCCCAGCCATCAGTCTCTTCTCCGGTCGGCCTCTATGCCAACTGCTGGGGCCCGCTGGCTGGTGGGCCCCGCCGACTGGTCTGGTACGGAGCCGACAGGCCGTACCCGCCGCTTGCGGGTCTTGCTGACTGCCAATTACTGTAGCCGTGCCTCTAATGACGTAGGCTTGGTCATGGGGTCGTGGCTACAGCCCTGCTACCTGGCGGGCGATTACTGTAGCCACTCCCCGTCTCGTCTGGTTAATGCCGTGTGGGACCTGTGGGAGGGGCAGGCCGACTTCCGGGGGCTACCTCCCTTCGGGTCCGACTGGTGGCGCTATTGCCGTCTTCTGGACTCTCGCTGACCGGTAGGGCCCATCATCCGTGGTCCATACCGATAGGCCGTCGTGGGTGCAGGACTCTGCCCACTATTGCTGAGGTCAGGGATGACACGGCAACAGTGCCTCACCGGACTGAGATCTCCACTGGTACGGCGCACTATGGCCTAGCCATCCCACGAAAAGGGGAGGGAGTGGGCTTTACTGTTGTCACTCCCGTCCCATCCCCCCTTATGAGGGCATGGGCTTTGTTGGTGTCGTGGGCCGACTCCCCGTGGCCGGCTTCTCTGGGAGCCGCTAGGCGGGAGTCGACCTGTCTTGACCTCGCCTCTAGGACTCGGCCGCATGCGGGCACTCGGTTGTTCCTTTAGCCGGCCTCTGGAAGGGGGCTCTCCATCCTGGTGTCTTGAGGGGTGCAGTCAGCCCCGATGTCTTGAAAGGTTCTGGGCCTCGGGTTGGCCTACCCGTGGCCCATTACTCCGATAGTCCGCTATCAACCCCCAGGCCCCGAAACCCCTCCTTGCATAGTGCATCGACCCCCTCACGTGCGCGTCCGAAAGCGGTCCCTAACCCGACCTGGGCAGTTGTCACCGTTGGACTCAGAACATCCCCAAACATCTACAAAACATCACCGTTTTCTTATTTGGACTCCCTAGCCTCTTTTTCTTGACCGCCCGTTTACGATCGGACGGACCAAATACCCCTAACCAAAAACCCACTTACTATATATATACGGGACCCAACCCTAGAATCTAGGAGATTTGTCCCTCCACTGCCGCCACCAGGTCGCCTCCCACCTTGGGATCGCCTCGCCCGATCCTCCTCGATCCCCTCGCCCAACCAGTGCATCCCCTCTGATCCATCCTTCCCGCGCCCACCCTCTCGATCCAGGAGCCAAGCACCCCTGCCTGAGGTCGCCGACTTCGACCGGCCTCACCGGAGACCAGCGCAGCCGTGCCCGACCCCTTTGCCTCCCCATTCAGTCGTAGCAGTATCTAAGGGCCTCCACCAGCTCACGGCCGCAGCGCCGACGACCAGGACCGGCCTCGTCCAGCTCCTCTCCTCCCCTGTATCTCCCTTTCCTTTGTTTCCCTCAACACTTGCGCTCTATCCTCTCCAGGAAGTTGCAAGGAGCTCAAGCCCGCCGTCGGCTGCCCGCGACCGCCTCCTCCGCATCTGCATCGCCTCGCCGAAGCTCCGTACATGTCGCTGCCGTCGTCTCCGCGCCTCCGGTGACTGCAAGCCACCAGTGACCAGGACCGATCGCGCGCCTCCTCTACATCGAACGAGGAGGACGAGATGCTCGTTTCCCTCGCCATCGCTGCGCCCGCACGCCTAGTCCCTCACGGCTCCACCAGAGACTGGTCCTCGCTGACCTTCCCTGCACGCCCGCTACGGCAACCCCGCCATGGACGCGGTCCGCCGGCGACCACCCAGGAGCAGCAACCGGCCCACGATCGTCGGAGATGGACTCCCGCCGCCCAGATCCGACCGTTTCCCCGTCGTCCACCGGCCTCCCCTTCTCAGGAGCTACATCGCTCCTCTGCCGTAGCTTCCTTGGACGAGCGCCCTCGCCTTGGCATGTTCATCCCTGCCGCTGCCGTTGTCTCTGCTCGTGCCCCTGCCCAGATCGAACGAGCGAGGAGACCGCTCGCGTTGACCGCGTCGTGGCCTCCAGATCGGGCCCAACACCGCCCCCGGCATGCGATTGGCCTCTCCACCGACTGGGCCATGGCCCATGGTGAGGACACCCCCGTGCA
>NC_041392.1:473981442-474040860 GCF_002162155.2 Triticum dicoccoides | reverse complement strand
AAGAAAAGACCTTCATCTTCATGCATATCATATCTCACAAACCGTGCATCACATGTAAATAACTTATATATGAAAAGTGCTTAGAATTTTGTCTAGTTTCATAATATCCAACTTTCATCCATGTTTGAAAAGTTTAAAATGTTGTTTGTTTAAATTTGCTCAAATGTCATGTTAAAATGCTTTAATTCATAACTAATTAACCGTAGCTCCAAACCTAACAAACTTTATATGTAAATCGGGTAGAAAAATGCCTAGTTTAACATGATGACCTTACTTTGCATGTTTAAGAACTCTAAAATTGTGTTTAGGGCAGAACAGTACCAAATCTAATATATGTTCATGAGGTTCTTCCGGACTTGTTGCTTGTTGTTCCGGCCTCATTTAAACTTGCCTAGATAGGTAGTTTTCTTTTGCTTCACCTCTTGCCATGCTAACCAACATTTAATTTTGTTGAGTACCTAAATGAGAGAGAACTAAATAAGTCATGTGGTGTTTCATCAATATGCAGCTCGTTGCATATTGAGCTGCACTTAATTTGTATGATTGCTTGTGCAGTTTGCCATGCCATGCCCTCTTTAAACCGGACATGCATCATACATGGTTGTGCATCATGACATGGTTATGTGATGGTTGTTTACCATGTTGTTTGCTTCTTTCCGGTCTTCTTCTTCGGGTTGGTTCCGATAACGTTGCGTTTGTGAGGATCCGTTTGACTATGTTCGTTTGTCTCCTCCATGGACTCGTTATTCTTCCTTGCGGGATCTCAGGCAAGATGACCATACCCTCAAAATCACTTCTATCTTTGCTTGCTAGTTTCTCGATCTATTGCTATGCCGCGATACCTACCACTTGCTTTATCATGCCTCCCATATTGCCATGTCAAACCTCTAACCCACCTTGTCCTAGCAAACTGTTGTTTGGCTATGTTACCGCTTTGCTCAGCCCCTCTTATAGCGTTGCTAGTTGCAGGTGAAGATTGGAGTTTGTTCCTTGTTGGAACATGTTTATTGTTGGGATATCACAATATCTCTTATCTAATTAATGCATCTATATACTTGGTAAAGGGTGGAAGGCTCGGCCTTATGCCTGGTGTTTTGTTCCACTCTTTCCGCCCTAGTTTCCGTCATACCGGTGTTATGTTCCTTGATTTTGCGTTCCTTACGCGGTTGGGTTATAATGGGAACCCCTTGACAGTTCTCCTTGAATAAAACTCCTCCAGCCAGGCCCAACCTTGGTTTTACCATTTTCCATCTAGCCTTTTTCCCTTGGGTTGGCCAACCCAAGGGTCATCTTTATTTTAACCCCCCCGGGCCAGTGCTTCTCTAAGTGTTGGTCCAACCTGAGCGATGTCCGGTGCCCCCTGGGCAACCAGGGTCTATGCCAACCCGATGTCTGGCTCATTCGGTGTGCCCTGAGAACGAGATATGTGCAGCTCCTATCGGGATTTGTCGGCACATTCGGGCAGCTTTGCTGGTCTTGTTTTACCATTGTCGAAATGTCTTGTAACCGGGATTCCGAGCCTGATCGGGTCTTCCTGGGAGAAGGAATATCCTTCGTTGACCGTGAGAGCTTGTGATGGGCTAAGTTGGGACACCCCTACAGGGTTTTGAACTTTTGAAAGCCATGCCCGCGGTTATGGGCAGATGGGAATTTGTTAATGTCCGGTTGTAGAAAACCTAAAATTGAACTTAATTAAAATGGATCAACAGCGTGTGTAGCCGTGTTGGTTTCTTTTCGGCGGAGTCCGGGAAGGGAACACGGTCTCGGGTTATGCTTGAACGTAGTTTGTTCTAGGATAACTTCCTGATCATAGATTCTCGATCGTGCCTTGCCTTTCTCTTCTCGCTCTCATTTGCGTATGTTAGCCACCATATATGCTAGTGCTTGTTGTAGCTCCACCTCATACCTTTTCCCTACCTATAAGCTTAAATAGTCTTGATCACGAGGGTGTGAGATTGCTGAGTCCCCGTGACTCATAGTTTACTTCCAAAAACCAGTTGCAGGTGGCGATGAAACCGTGCAGGTGACGCAACCAAGCTCAAGGAGGAGCTCGATGAAGATCGTGTTCACTGTGTTGTTTCATTTCTAGTTAATCAGTAGTGGAGCCCAGTCGGGGCGATCGGGGATCTTTTGCATTAGAGGTAGCCCTCTTTTATTTTGGTTCCGTAGTCGGACCTTGTTTGTATGTGGATGATGTAATGTTATATTCATGTATTGTGTGAAGTGGCGATTGTAAGCCAACTATGTACCTCTTTTCTTATTCTGTACATCGATGTGTAAAGATTACCCCTCTTGCGACATTGCCTACAATGTGGTTATGCCTCTATGTCGTGCTCCGACACGTGGGAGATATAGCCGCATCGTGGGTGTTACAACATGGCCCATGGAGACGACCTCCACGCCATCAAATACCTCCCACTAAAACTCAAAGGGCCAGCTCGACACTGGCTAAACAGCCTTCCCGAGAATTCCATCGGCAGCTGGAAGGACTTGGAAGAGGCCTTCCTTGACAACTTCCAAGGTACATATGTCCGGCCACCCGATGCCGATGACTTAAGCCACATAGTTCAACAACCTGGAGAATCAGCCAGAAAATTCTGGACTAGGTTCCGGACCAAAAAGGACCAGATCGTTGATTGTCCGGATGCCGAAGCCCTAGCAGCCTTTAAACACAGCATCCATGACGAATGGCTAGCACGCCACCTTGGCCAAGAAAAGGCGAAGTCCATGGCAGCCCTTACAGCACTCATGACCCGCTTTTGCATGGGTGAAGACAGCTAGCTGGCTCGTAGTAAAAACATAGCCAGCGAGACAGGCCCCACCGAGGCCAAGAACAGCTCCGGCAAGCTCCGGCGCAACAGACACAAACGCCGAAGCAATGTCGACAACACCGATGACACCACAGTTAACGCCGGATTCAGCGGATCCAAGTCCGGCCAGCAAAAGAAGCCCTACAAAAGGAACAGTGAGGGACCATCCAGCCTGGATCGCATACTCGATTGTCCATGCCAGATACATGGTACCCTAGATAAACAAGCCAATCACACCAACAGAGACTATTGGGTTTTCAAATAGGCTGGCAAGTTAAATGCCGAAAACAAAGAAAAGGGATCACAAAGTAAGGACGAGGACGAAGAACCCCAACAGTCAAACACTGGGGGGGGCAGAAGAAATTTCCCCCTCAAGTCAAAATGGTGAACATGATATATGCTACACACATCCGCAAAAGGGAGCGTAAGAGAGCACTTAGGGACGTCTACGCGGTAGAGCCAGTCGCCCCAAAATTCAATCCGTGGTCGTCATTTCCATTCACCTTCGATCGTCGAGATCACCCAACTAGTATCCGGCATGGCGGTTCAGCCGCACTGGTGCTCGACCTAATCATTGACGGATTTCACCTAACACGGGTCCTAATGGATGGTGGTAGCAGCCTCAACCTGCTCTATCAGGACACAGTGTGGAAGATGGGCATTAACCCCTCATGAATCAAACCAACAAAGACTACCTTTAAAGGAGTCATACCAGGCGTAGAGGCCTGGTGTACAGGCTCAATCATGCTGGAGGTGATTTTTGGTTCTCTAGACAACTTTCGAAGCGAAGAGCTAATCTTCGATATCATCCCCTTCCGCAGCAGCTACCACGCACTGCTCGGACGAACCACGTTTGCTAGATTCAACGCAGTACCACACTCTGCTTATCTCAAGCTCAAGATGCCCGGTCCATGCAGGGTCATAACAGTTAATGGCAATATTGAACGCTCCCTCTCAACACAGGAGCACACCGCCGCCCTAGCAGCGGAGGTACAGAGCGGCCTTCTCAAGCAGCACCATATTACGGCTGCCGAGCCCCTGGACATTATTAAGAGGTTCCGGACTACACTGCAATAGGACAGCGCGGCTCGTGAAGAGCTCGATTAGCAATTCGGCCTCCGTCCCAGTCCCGATGAAGTAGTGGCATCCGTACCATGCGTACATAATTACACACTCAAAATTCCATGGACATCGATGGAGGCACAAGCAAGCCCGGGATCTACAGTTCGGCTAGACCGATCCCGGACACACATATAACTTTACTATCTCCTTTTCCCTTTGTCAAGTTTCTCTTATGCAGGCCTCCTCTAACGGCCGGATTAATGGTCCTATCGAAGGATAAACACACCGTATCGACATGGAGCACAGGCGTACATGGGAAGCCCTAGAGGCTAACCAAACGATTACTATATCCGTTTTTAGGACCCACTCGTAGCTCACCTTTGGTCACGGAATGTCAAACAGCCGGTTGCTTATTTCATTATTTTGTACTAATGTGCTTGGACTCATTAACCCAACTATAATCGAAACAGTTCATGATCCAAGTTCGAGGGCCCCGGATCCTATCTCTGTTCTCCCTCTGTTTTCCTTTAAATTAGTTATTTTCTAGCAACCGTACACTCTGGTACGTTCCATATTTGCTAGGGGCTCCCCATCGCCCCACGATACGGCAAAAAAGTCCGAACAATCCTTAAAGATAAGTTAGGCACCCCAAATTTAGGATTATATGCATTGGCTCCGAATCATGTCTTTGATCAATAGTTGGGTTGCCCGGCTCCTATGCTTGCTACCCTATGTTTCGCTAAATCGGCTAGGGTAGTAAAGGGAGAACTACTGCGATTGTGCCCTGGGCTTGACCAGATGAGCACCACAGTAGAGAAAGCCGAAAACTGACTGTCATGATACGGCGAGAGCCGGTCAGCTGTTTGAGGGTTACAAATGATTGGAGATTTTTTCCGCATTATGCGAAAGATCGGCACTTCCCGATCACATGCTGACAGCACCCTGGCTTGAACCAGGGGTTGCGCCCATGCTTTATTATAAAACTCCTATGGCTAAGTGAGGGCGTTTAAGCCGTATAGTCTGATTGCCTTGTTCGTTGCACTAAACAACTCCTTCAAGGACCATATAATTGGATCAAGATTGTTTAGATTCCATCCTGGACACCTCCGTACTACCTACGTGAGGGCACAAGCCGACGACTGGCCAACCCTCAGATAACATACAACACGGCCGCACAGGAGGAAAAAATTAAAGCATAACAAAATTACATCACAAAACATGCTTTGTTTTTTACAAGGCAAAGGCAACATGAATACATTTATTCAAATACAACGTCCTGCGAACATTGTGCTGCCGCAAGGCGAGACCCCTCCAGGACATCTGCAAAATACCGTTCAGGTGTGTGGTGCTCCTTTCCCTCCGGTGTCCCTCTGGTCACCTCGCCGGCGTCCATCTTCGCCCACCACATCTTGCAACGGGCGAAGGCCATGCGTGCACCTTCAATGTAGGCCGAGGGTTTGACCATGTCCAGCCGAGGACAGGCATTCACCATTCGCCTCACGAGTACGAAGTAGCTGCTTGGCATAGCTTCAGCTGGCGATAGCCAGATTATCAAATCTTTCATGGATAGTTCGGCCACCCTATGCAGCTCCACCAGCTGTTTCAGCTGATCGGTGAAGGACACATGATGCTTTGGCGCCGCATACTGCAACCAGAATAGCTTCTCCATAGAACCCCCTCCTTCGGCTCGATAGAACTCTGCGGCGTCTGATACACTGCATGGTAAATTCGCAAAAGCTCCCGGGGAACTCCGAACCCAGGTTGGTAAAAGGTACTACTTCTCCGCATACTTGCTTTCCATCTTAAATCCCTTATCCGCCGTGATCTTCTTGGCCTCTTGGATCTCCTAGAGGCCGGCCTGGGCCTCATTCCGTGCGGTCTCCACGCTCTGATGAGCCTTGGAGAGTTCGTCCCCTTGAGCCGACGCATCATGCTCCAAGGCCTTGCATTTTTTCACCGCATCTTGGAGCTCCTGCTAGACTTCTTTGACCCGGGCATTGGACTTCTTACGGGCGGCTTGCTGCTGGACAACCTTGTCCTCGACCTCGCCCAGGGCCTTCTTCAGGGCCTCGACCTCGGTCGCGGCTCCTGCACATATTACGACACCGCGGTCAATATACAACGCCTACTCCTTCTGAACACACAGCAAGTCGTCACTCACCATGCTTCTCCTGGAGCCGAACCCTAACCTCGCCGAGCTCGTTCTTGGTCCGCTCCATCCTCTGCCTCAGCTCAGAGACTTTTGCAGCATGCGAGGTTGCGGCCAACAGCGACGCCTGCTTATCCATCCATATTATGTTAGTCTCCTATAACAAAAGATTGATCCTTTGTCCGGTTCTGCTTGCCGAACACCGGACAGTGTCTCAAGGGCTACTGTCTACATGGGGTTTTTCTCTTTCTTACCTCGAAACCTGTCAACAGGCTGCTGCAGGCTTCATTCAATCCACTCTGGGTGGACTAAATCTTCTCGATCACCGCACCCATAAGGACACGGTGCTCGTCCATGATGAAGGCGCCTCGAAGCGCCTCCATCAGGTTATCCGGCGCCCCTGGATGGACAAGGGCCACTGCGGAAGCGATGCACCCCCCTCCTTCAAAGGGGGCTTCTTGCCTGACTCCGGAGCCATATGTGTCTCCAGAATCGTATTCAGCTGAGGGCTGAACTGGATGCGGCCCTCTTCGCCAGTCTCCATGGGGATCGGGTCCCCCATGTGTCCGGCAGTGGAGGTCTCGCCTTGTGGCGCCTCCCGGACAGCATCCGGGCCTCCTCCCCAGTTCGGAGTGGTCCTTCGGGATAACACTTCGGTGTCGTCCCTGGCCCCGGCGGAAGAAGCAGGCGGTGGCGACATGCTCGCCATCTCCGACGGAGCCAACGAACCTCCAGATGAGGATCGCTGGATAAGGTCGTGGGCCGGACTGCAATAGCACAATTAACTATGTCAAGATAATGAAGAGAAAGGGTCGGATGCGCGCATGAGCGAGCCATGTCACTTACGATGCGGCCTGGGGCTTAGTGCGGGGGCGTCTTTCCGGACTGTTATCAATTTCCCATGCGGTGTAGACCGCTAGGACACTGTTCCCCTTCTTGGGCGTTTCCGCCTCCGGATGCGCCGAAGTCGCCCTCTTCTTCTTCCTCTCCTCAAGGGGAGGGTTGTTTTCCTCCTCCTCCTCCTCTTCCTCGCCATTGTCCTCAGGGACAGAAGAATGAGCTTCGTCGTCTTCGGACGTCACGTCCGAAGTGCCCTTGCGACGGGGGCCAGTCTTGGCCACCTTGGCCTTATTCTTGGCCTTCTTCTCCGGCGTCTTATAAGGCGCTGTCACCAGCATCTTGCTAGACACGGGATGAGCGGTTCTTCAGGTAGCGGAGCTAGACACTGGATCCGCTTCGCCCTCTCCATCCAGTCCTGAAAAAGCAACAATAAAAGCTCAGGCATCATCCTTCAAACAAACAAGTGGAGAATGCGTCAAAAAAGACATACCTAGCTAGCGAGGTGCTTAGCATTGTGCCCGCGATCTGAATCTACGGTCGGTGGTTTCTCGTTACCCTTAAAGAGCAACTTCCATGCACCTTCATGAGTAGTCTCGAAGAGCCTCACCAGGGTCTGGTGCTTCTTCGGGTTGAACTCCCACAGAGAATGGCTTCGACGCTGGCACGGAAGGATCCGGCGACCTAGCATCACCTGGATCACATCAATGAGCTTGACGTTCTTGGTTACCATGCTTTGAACGCGCGTCTACAACGCTATCACCTCATCAGGGGAACCTCAGTATGGACTCTTCTCGACCCAGGAGGTGAGTTGCATGGGAGCGCCGGAGCGGAATTCGGCAGCTGCGGCCTAGGTGGTGTCACGAGGTTCTGTGATGTAGAACCACTGCTTTTGCCACTCCTTTACTATGTCCACAAAATTAACTTTGGGCCAGGAGACGTTGGACAGCTTGCTCACCATAGCTCCTCCGCACTCCGCGTGCTGGCCATCCACCACCTTCGGCTTCACGTTAAAGACTTTGAGCCACAACCCGAAGTGGGGTTGGATTAGGAGGAAGGCCTCACACATGACGATAAGTGCCAAGATGTTGAGGAAGGAATTCAGGGACAGATCATGGAAATCTATCCCGTAATAATACATCAGCCCGCGGACGAAAGGGTGGAGCGGAAGCCCTAGCCCGTGGAAAAAATGGGGGAGGAACACTACCCTCTCGGTGGGCTTCGGCGTGGGGACGACTTGTTCCTCGGTCAGCAGGCGGTGAGTGATCTCCTTCGCCAAGTATCCGGCTGCCTGAAGCTCCGTAATGTTCTCCTCCTTGACAGAGGAGACCATCCACTTGCCTTGACCTCTGGATCCGGACTTGGTTGCTTGAGTGGAAAGAAGATGAGAACTTGGGCGCTGGATCTCGAGATTGGAAAGGCGGAGACAGAGAGAGGAAGTGAGAGGGGAAGAGGGAATCCTTATCCCTTTATAAAGGCAACGAATATTAAACACCTCCTCACTCGCCTTAAGATTCGCCTATTCCCAAGGGCTGTATAAACGGCACGGTTGGGTTACCCATGCCCTCATTGATGAGAATCCCGCGATAAGGGGACACGATCTCTGCTCTGACAAGACGTGCCAATGGCAACCATGTCTCGGGACGTGGGGTGTCAAAACATGAAAGCGGTTTGGAATTGGAATTGTGACTGGGCAGACATGATGTCATGTTGTAAAAAGCTGTCTGCAGATTAGACTCGTGTAAAAGTATATTCTCTCTTCGGTTATGTATGGTGTGTGTGTGTGACAGGTCCGGATACTATCATCACATCCGAAGACTATCTTGAAATTCGGATAGAAGGGAACCCGCCTTGCAATGCCGAAGACAATCTGCGCACTAGACTCCTCATCACTGAAGCCAGGTTCAGGGGCTACTGAGGGAATCCTAGACTAAGGGGTCCTCGGGCGTCCGGCCTGTTATCCATGGGCCGTACTGATGGGCTATGAAGACATGAAGGCCGAGGAGTGTACCTGTGTCCGGATTGGACTCTCCTTGGCGTGGAAGGCATGCTTGGCGATCGACTATGAAGATTCCTTCTTATGTAACAGACTCTATGTAAACCCTAGATCTCCCCGGTATCTATATAAACCGGAGGGGTTAGTCCGGAAAGGACAGATATTCATTACCATAGTCATACAGTCTAGGCTCCTAGGGTTTAGCCATTACGATCTCGTGGTAGATCAACTCTTGTAACACTCATATTCATCAAGATCAATCAAGCAGGACGTAGGGCACTAGTAGAAAACAGGGCTTTGGTCCAGGCCGGGTCAGCCCATTAGTCCTGGTTTAGTCCAGAACCGGGACCAATGGGGGCATTGGTCCCGGTTCGTGAGCCCAGGGGGCCGGCCGGGCCACGTGGGCCATTGGTCCCGGTTCATCTGGACCTTTTGGTCCCAGTTGGTGGGATGAACCGGGACCAATGGGCCTCGCTACTGGCCCACAACCATTGGTCCCGGTTCGTGCCTCAAACCGGGACTAAAGATTAGACCTTTAGTCCCGGTTTGAGGCACGAACCGGGGCTAATGGGGTTGAGACCTTTAGTCCCGGTTCGTGCCACGAACCGGTACTAAAGGTCCCATTTTCAAACTCTACCCCCTCGGTGGATCGCCTTTTCAGTTTTTTAAAAAAAATAAAAGAAAATGATGGAAATGTAAAAAAATAAAAGAAAATAAGTTTCCCATGTGATATGTGGTCTAGTTGTTGGGAAAATTTGCAAATGTCAATTTTGACTTTATTTGCAAAATCTCTCTGAAATTTGTAAAAATGGGCATAACTTTTGCATACTAACTCGGATGAAAAAGTTTTTTATATGAAAAATCATCTACTCGAAAAGTTACATCCAAATTTAACCGGGGGAACCCCGTTAAACATTTTCAAAATCCTCAAAAACCTAATAGAAAAAAGTTACGGGCTTTTAAGATCTAGAGTGAAAAAAATCGAAAAAAATTCAAACAGTGGGCAAACTGTGGTCAAACAATGGTCAAACTAATTATTCTAGAATATTAGTGTTACTAAATAATTATTTCAGTTATTTCAATTTTGGTTAAATCTGGTCAAACTGTGGTCAAACAATGGTCAAACTAATTATTCAAGAAATATTAGTGTTACTAAATAATTATTGTTTTTTAAAACAATAGTTTCAAAATAAAACTATGAAATGTGTCACTTCATGCTCAAGCAAAATTCCTGAAGGTTAATAGGATTGACATCTTAATATTGTCAGGAAAACAACAAGTGCAGACTTGGAGCGAGGGAGAATAGAACCCGGAAGTTAAGCGTGCTCAGGCTGGGGGAGTGGGAGGATGGGTGACCGTTCGGGAAGTTAGATGATTTGGAATGATGAGGGGTGATTAGAGGATAAATTGAGAAGTGATGAGGGGTGGTGATTACAGACTAGAGGTTAAAATAATTCAGAAATTTGAAAATAAAAAAAATTCAAAAAAAAAATCAAATTTTTTTTTTCAAAAAAAAGCATAAAATTTCCTTTAGTCCCGGTTGGTGTTACCAACCACCAACCGGGACTAAAGGTGGAGCTCCACATGGCCGCATCCTTTAGTCCCGATTCTGGATTGAACCGGGACTAAAGGGAGAGGCATTAGTACCGACCCTTTAGTCCCGGTTCCAGAACCGGGACTAAAGGCCCTTATGAACTGGGACTGAAGGCCCTTTTTCTACTAGTGGGGTATTACCTCCATAGAGAGGGCCCAAACCTGGGTAAACATCGTGTCCCCTGTCTCCTATTACCATTGATCCTAGATGCACAGTTCGGGACCCCCAACCCGAGATCCGCCGGTTTTGACACCGACAAGGGTGTCTTGGAGGTCACCACGCCGCCTATAGGCAGCACGGGTCCATCCCTAGACCCAGCGGTGGGCGGCTCGTCATCGCGGGCATGAAAGATGCCGCTTGCCTGGCTTCGGTTGCCAGAATGTCATGGATGCCTGTGATCTGCACCTCCACTACCATCCGCGACTACCCCCGTCACCCGTCCATGCTAGCACGGGTGGATCGGCTCCAGATGAACCGATCACCGTGGTCGCCTTCTTCTTGGGAACCATGATGATCAAGGAAATGACACGCTAACTGCTAGACCAGGTTTGCACAACCTCCTAGCCACTACCTGGCACGCCAAAGATGTTTTTGAAACAGAACCTACGGGATCACGTGGATCCCTTCTACGTTTTGGTAGGGAAGAGGGGTGTGCAAAGAGCAAATCTAACGATCAACATGGTGGATTTTTACCCAGGTTCGGGCCACTGAGGAGCACTAAACCCTAGTCCTGATTTTAGTGTTTATTATGTGTTCTTGAGCTTCGGCTAGATGCTATGCATGCAAGCTAGGTCGGAAAGTCCAAAAAGTCTGAATCCTTCTCCAGTACCTTGGGCCTCCTTTTATACCTTCAAGGGGTCGCCACAGTGGTACACGAGAGGGGTAAAGTAGCTATGCTTATCACTGACGTCCTGGGACAAAACGCATTAAATGCGTTGGTTACGTGCCCCTAGCTTTATCGGGGACAAAAATAGAGCCCGTCCCATCTGTTGCCGCCTCACCCTGCCTTGACACGCGTCCAGGCTGACAAGGCATGCAATGCCAGGCTGGCAGGCTAGCCACTGCGCTGGAGCGGTGGCAGGATCTTCACGAAGATCCGCATGACACCACGCAGGTGCTTTCCAGGCTGTCCGGTCAGTCGCTATGCCGGAGTGGTGGCGGGGCGGCGGAGCCTTGCCGTGGCCTCGCTAATGTCCCTGACAAGGATCTTGCCGGGACCTCGCAGACGTCCCCGGCAGGGATCAAGCAAGGAACTTAATCTTCTGGTCTTCATGAAGATCTGCATGCCACCAGTCTTGACAAGGGTCTACACGCCACTAGTCTTCACAAAGATCTGCATGCCACAACGCATGCACCCCTGCACCTTGGTCTTTGACATTGTCAATGGTGTCAGAGCTCTCAACCTCAAGGGTGGTGTTCTTTTTAGTGCGTCGCAGGCTGCCCCGACGAGGATCTTGCCGAGGCTTCGTGAGCCGTCCTAGCAAGGATCTTCCTGGGGGTCCAGCTTGTCTTCTGCTATCTGGTTACTGGCCTGGATGCCATCTTCATTGTCTGGTATTCTGTCCCCAGCTGCCCCCGTCAAGCCTTGCCGCGGGTGTGGCCACAACTGCCCGTGCACAAGTAAGGGGTACCGAAGGGCCCAAACTTTAGTGCACCAACAAGGGGTATATTATATCTCAGTCCCGAAGATATGCAAGAGGCAAAGAAATCCATGAAGGAAAAAGGTATTAAAGGTGAAGATGTTAAAAATGTACCTCCTACTGAAGAAATACATGGGCCTAATACACCACCACTGCCTGAGGTGGTAGAGGTAAATTCTCTTATGAAATTCAATGATAATGACAATGCTCACAATATGACCATAGCCAATGCCTTTATGAGTTTGAAAACTACATTAGAAAACAAGATCACTTCAATGCAAATGTTATGAAACAATTGAAATACAATTCTGATATGACTGCTCGCTTGAGTGACTTTTTATTTACAATCTCCAATGATGTTAGAGGTGTTGGAAAACATGCTTTCATGGTTTAAACTGAAAGTGCAACTATCCCTGGGTGGGTTTGGTAATTACTAACAACATATAGCTCATTGAACTAATACTATTTCAAGATGACCATTTTAGAAAGTTCAATGATTGGCATGGCCTGGATTAGGAAAGTGGACCCCTCAAAATGCTAAGGACACACATTGGCTCAAGCTCAAGACTCTACATTTTCATTTTAGTGATCCAAGATCACATTGAGTCCATAGGAAAAGCCAATACTATTAAAAGGGGATGAGGTGTTGCTTAAAGACTTACTTGCTCAAAATGCTTAGTGATATGCTCCAAAAACCCTCAACCACTTTCTCATATCCACATATGTCACAAACCAAAAGTCAAACTCAGCCCCACCGAAATGTTCTATCCGGCGCCACCGAGTTCACTTCACATAGCCACTGCTAGACAACCTAGTCATTTCGGTCTCATCAATAGAGATCTCGGTCTCACCGAGATGGGATTGCAAACTTTACATTTGCCTTTGTAAAGTTTTGGTCCAACCGAGATGAGCGATCAGTCCCATCGAGTTCGCAATGCAAACTCTCTGTTTCCCTTTCGTAACATTTCGGTCTCACTGAAATGAGCGTTTCGGTCCCATCGAGTTTTCCTGACCAACTCTCTGATTAGCTTATTACCAAAACCGGTCCCACCGAGTTTGTGTAATCGGTCTCGCCGAGATTACGTTATGCCCTAACCCTAATGGAATCGGTCCCACCGAGTTCACATGTCAGTCCCATCGAAAAGCCTAACGTTCATATTTTGAACTGAATCGGTCTAGCCAAGTTTTCTGATTCAGTCCCACCGAGTTTGGTAAATTGTGTGTAACGGTTAGATTTTGTGTGGAGGTTATATATACCCCTCCACCCTTCCTTCATAAGTAAGGAGAGCCATCTGAACGTGCCTACACTTCAGGATTCATTTTCTGAGAGAGAACCACCTACTCACGTGTTGAGACCATGATATTCCATTCCAACCATATGAATCTTGATCTCTAGCCTTCCCCAAGTTGCTTGTCACTCAAATCATCTTTCCACCAAATCCAAATCTGTGGGAGAGAGTTGAGTGTTGGGGATACTATCATTTGAAGCACAAGAGCAAGGAGTTCATCATCAACACACCATCTATTACCTTTTGGAGAGTGGTGTCTCCTAGATTGGTTAGGTGTCACTTGGGAGCCTCCGACAAGATTGTGGAGTTGAACCAAGAAGTTTGTACGGGCAAGGAGATCGCCTACTTACTGAAGATCTACCCTAGTGAGGCAAGTCCTTCGTGGGATATGGCCATGGTGGGATAGACAAGGTTGCTTCTTCACGGACCCTTCGTGGGTAGAGCCCTCCGTGGACTCACGCAACCGTTACCCTTCGTGGGTTGAAGTCTCCATCAACGTGGATGTACGATAGCACCACCTATCAAAACCACGCAAAAAATCTCGGTGTCTACATTGTGTTTGATCCCTCCAAACTCCTCCCTTTACCTTCATATGCAAATGCTTTACATTCCGCTGCTATACTCTTAGACTTGCATGTGTAGGTTGATTGCTTGACTTGTGCTAAGTTGTTAAAATCTGCCAAGACTTAAAATTGGGAAAATGCTAGATTTTTGTTTGGTCAAGTAGGCTAATCACCCCATCTAGACATACTTTCGATCCTACAAGTAGTATCAGAGCTTTGGTCTCCATTTGCCTTGATTTCCATAGCTTTGGTGATCATATCCTTGGTTTCACAACCTAGGAGATTATGGCGTCTAGTAAGGGAAATTACCACCGTAGAGGTCCTTACTTTGATGGTACTAATTTTGCTAGTTGGAAGCATAAGATGAAAATGCATATTCTTGGACATAACCCTGCCGTTTGGGCTATTGTGTGTATTGGCTTGCAAGGTGAATTCTTTGATGGGAGAGAACCGAACTGTGAGGCTAGCGCGGAAGAGTTGAAGATGTTGCAATACAATGCTCAAGCTTGCGATATCCTCTTAAACAGATTGTGCCCCGAAGAATTCAACAAAATCAGCCATCTTGAGAATGCAAAGGAAATTTGGGATACTTTGATTGATATGCACGAGGGTACCGACTCCGTCAAGCAATCCAAATTGGATGTGCTTCAAAGTCAACTTGACAAGTTCAAACTAAAGGATGGTGAAGGTGTCGCTGAAATGTACTCTAGGCTTGCTTTCATCACAAATCAGATTGCCGGCTTAGGAAGTGAAGAGATGATCGATAGATTCATCATCAAGAAGATCCTAAGAGCCTTGGATGGAAAATATGATACCGCGTGCACATTGATCCAAATGATGCCCAACTACAAAGATCTCAAGCCAACAGAAGTCATTGGAAGAATTGTTTCTCATGAGATGTCACTCAAGGATAAGGAAGAGCTTCACAACAAGTCAAGTGGTGCTTACAAAGCCTCATGTGATGCTCCTACATCATCAAATGAGAAACAAGCCTTCAATGAAGAATTGAGCCTAATTGTGAAGAACTTCAACAAGTTCTACACGAGTAGAAGCAAGGAAAGAAGTTCAAATCAAGGTCCTACAATGACAAAAGATCTTCGAGTCGTGAACGAAATTGCTACAATTGTGGAACACCCGAACACTACTCCAATGAGTGTACGACCCCCTACAAAAGAAGAGAAGATTCACCCAAAAGGAGAAGTAGAAGAGAAGAATTGCCACCAAGAGAGAGCAGGAGTAGAGATGATAGTTATGAACGAAGAACATCACAGAGAAACAAGGATTCAGAAATGAAGGACAAGTCATGAAGGAGCTACAAAAAACGAAGACATCAAGCTCATGTTGGTGAATGGGTATCCGACTCTGACTCCGACAATCACTCCGAGAGAAGTTATCACTCCGACTCTGAATATACTCAAGATGAAGGTGTTGCCGGTCTGTCACTTGTGTCAACCAACTCCTATGACATATTTGACTCACCAAACGAAGGAATTGGAAGATGCTTCATGGCTAAAGGCCCAAAGGTATCACACCCCGAGTATGTTGATTTCAATAATGATGAAGATGATTTGCTAGGTGATGATGATTTACTTGTTGACAACTCTAGTGATTAAAACTATGATGAACTTGCTAGTAATCATGCTAATCAAGATAAAACGAATGATGATGATAAAAAGGAGATTGAGCGTCTAACTAAAGAACTAAACACTCTTAAGTTAGCTCATGAAACTACCTTGGAAAATCATCAAGAGATTTTAAAGACTCATGAGAAGTTACGCTTTGAAAAGCTCAACCTTGAGCAAGATCATGGGTTCTTAAAAGCAATCAATGATGATCTTCGCAAGAAAAGTTCTTCTTACATTGCCAAGCGTTTCCTCTGGTCTACTTACATGCCACAAGTCAAATCTAGCAATAAGAGTAAGAAAGATTCTTCTTTTAGTAGTAACAATAATCATGTTAAATCCAATGTTGTCACTTCTAGTAGTTCTCTTGATTCCACTAATGATTCTCTTAGTCAAGTTATACTTGAGCAAGAAAATAGCTTATTGAAGGGAATTATAGAGAAAGGTGTTTACAAGAGCCTTACCAGGAGTAAGCGATTTGAGGAAATTGTACGCAAGCAAGGAAGGCACCGAAAGAATCAAGGTATTGGTTTTGAACGAAAGTCCAATGCCAGTGGAGTTGAGTGGGAAGAATATCAATACCCCAAGACAAAGTTTGTTCCTCAACAAGAGAAGTATGATCCTACTTCCTTCCAAGGCACACAATCTCAAGATGATCTTCCAACACAAGACCACAAGCAAAAAGGCAAGGACAAGCTTCAAGAGGAGATTGATTCATTTGAAGAAGCACCTAAGACCTTGTTCAAGTGGGTTCCCAAGACTACATCAAGTTATACTTCATTAAGTATGACTACAACTCCAAGGATTCCCATCAAGATGATGTGGATCCCGAAGAAGAAGAACTAGAGAGTTCTTGAGGGTGACTCCACCAACATACTTCACTCATATCATTTTTGGCGAGGACAAGTGCAAACAACTTCCACATCTTGCACTAGTTCAAGGAGTCACAAACCCTCTTGTTGGTAAAACAAGGAAAATGGTAACCTATTGCTTTCATGGACATCATCTTGTGTGAAAATCACTCTATGTCTATGGATATCCTTGTTTGTTCCATGTGGGACTAACCCATGTAGGTATTGAAAGTGCAACTCACTCTAATGGATTGCTCCAAATGATCTACATCAACGTTGAGCATCCACATCTTCGACACCTACATGAAGTCATCATCGACAAAACCCATGGTTAGTTCATCCCTCTTAAGTGGGATATCACATCTAGGGGGAGCATTACTCTAATCAATTGAGCTAAAGCAACTCTAATGGTGTGAACACAACAATGCTTTATGTAAAAGTGGTAACCTCACTTGTGATTAAACGATGAGTATGACCTATGATCAAATGTTCTCATTTGACTCCTAAGTCAATATACTCATATATAGATGCCCTAGTCATTGCCAATTGCTTGATAGATGCTAGAGTGTTTGTGCATGCTTTGCCACATATTTAATTTGCCATTTTATTGTGTGAGCATGTTGCTTGCATATTTTACTCATTCAAAGACATCCACTTGTTGTTTGGATTGTTTGGCTTTTTTCTCTTTTGACAAGTGGATGGACAAGAATGCCCAAGAACCTCCTCTAGCTATCTATGTTTTCTCATCTCAAACTCTATTCATGCTACATCACGCAGTTTGATCAAGTCAGATTCGAACCACTCTCTGTGAGGCGCACTCGAAGTCCCCGTTTCATCATAGACTTAAACTTCCAAAACTTCTCTTTGCTTTTCAATCTGACCGGTCCATCCATTTCGGTCACACTCAGTTGATCTATGTTTTCAATCTCGGTGCAATCGATTTGAACTTTTCGTTCACACCGAGTGGCAGTAACCACTTGCAATTCTACATCTCGGTGCCACTGAGTTGTTCCACTCAGCCACACTGACAAGGTCAGGACATATATACCCACAGGTGAGATTTTGGAAATTTCTTCAAACCTCCTCAACCCGCGTGTGTCCTACTCTGCCACCTCGGGTCTCTAGATTGTCTCCTCGTCGCCAGTGACCTCCCGCCACTGGTGTCCGTCGCTGTCAACGGGATTCTTCCCCGTTGTTGTCACCGTAGCGAACTCTCGCTGAACTAGGGTATGGGTTCGACTTTATGTACTAATTCCTCATTCCGATTCCTAGCACATTGCTTTGCCATGATCAGTACGAAGTATGATATCAATCTATCCAGAGAAAACTCCCTTTAGGTTAGGTTTGATTCGAAAATTTAGGGTTAGGACTCCGCCAAACTCATCTCGGACCGACCGAGTTGTAGAAATCGGTCCCACCGATTTGGCTTAGGCCATTGCACATCTGCTTTTCGGTTTGACTGAAAATTACAAATTGGTGCGACCGAATTCGATTCTCTATGAAACCCTAGCATCCTTGGAGCCATTGAACTGTGACTCGGTCTGACCGAGTTTACTAGTTTAGACTTCAATAGTTCCTTCGGTATCACCGAGTTGAACAAATTGGTAGCTCCGAAATGATTTCTATGGAGAACTAAAACTAAGTTTTTGACTCATTTGTTTTGCAAAAACTCTGCACTTTGTGATGCTCATCTATTCTACCTTAGCTATATCCATTCATAGGGTTTGTTGTCAGTTTGATTGCCAGGATGTCTGACCAAAGCGATAGTCAGAACAAGTCAGAAGAGCAAGTGCAATTGAGTGAGGGCACTAGTCCCTCACACAGCTATGATGAGGGCAGCAGGAGCACTCCCAGTAATTTTCCCAAGGTAGCCACCAGAACAAGGAAGAAGAAAACCTCA
The DNA here is from genome assembly GCF_002162155.2 of Triticum dicoccoides. Lineage (NCBI taxonomy): Eukaryota > Viridiplantae > Streptophyta > Magnoliopsida > Poales > Poaceae > Triticum > Triticum dicoccoides. The sequence goes on along the minus strand of NC_041392.1, from coordinate 474,022,547 downwards.
GATTCAGAAGATGAGGACTATGTGGCTGTTGAGGAGGAAGTTAGCTCCAAAAAGAAAGTGCTGAAGAAAGAGTATGGTACTACTGCAAAAACTAAGTCTGGATTGCACAAGAAGACCCCTGCCAAGAGGGTGCCAACCTTAAAGGCCAGAGCCTCACTGCTGAAGTCTCTAAGACCACTAAAGAGGCTGCTGGATAGGGAATGAAAAGGAAGCAGAGGGTCAAGAAGACCAATGCTAGAGTCACTGGCAGATCCTCAATAATGAGAGATCCAGAAGAAGATGAAGAGGAAGAGGATGCTGCACCAGCACCCAAGTCCCAGAAGCTTATGGGGGATGCCATTAAGTTAGGGGCTGCCACTTCAAAGCCCAAGACTGCCCGCAAGGCTGCAGCTCAAGCTCAGAAGCCTTCTAAGCCCAAGAGAAGCACCAGGAACATGCCAGCTGAAGAAAAGAACAAGGCCCCAATGCCTGTAGTTGAAGAAGAAGATGGAGAAGCCCAAGTGCTGAGGAAACTGAAACCGAAGATTCCAGAACACAATGACACTCATCTAGTGGTTGAGGACATGCACATCAGGAAGGATGGAGGATTGAGACTTTGGAGACAGTCTGATCCCTATGCTGTGAGGAGAAGGACTGCAGTGGACTATAGGTTCCACACCAAAGAACATCAAGACTTCTAAGAGACTATTTTTCTTGACAAGAAGCCTATAGTCTATGACATGAAGTGGGTTGATTGGGAATTCATTGATGAGAATGAAGACTATTTCCCAGGAGTGCATGAAATCTTCAAAGCGTGTGGAGTTGATAAGTTTGTGGGACAAAATCTTACCAAATGGAATGATGAGCTCATTATGCAGTTCTATTCTACAACTCATTTCTATCCAGATGGTAGAATTATATGGATGTCTGAGGGTACAAGGTACCAATCAACTGTTGACGAGTGGGTCAAGTTGATCAATGCATAGAAGAGCATTAGGATGATTTGGATGTGTATGCCAAGAAGAAGAAGGACCACAACTCAATGGCAAGCATGTACAAGGAGATCCCCGACAATGCTTTGGAGACACACAAGCTTGGATCTGTGCATTTTTGTTGTCTGGTCTGCCTACAATCAACACAATCTTAAGGCATACTCTGTTACCAAAATCTGGTGATCACAAGATGATAACAGGACATTTAATCAACCTGCTGGAGATATTTGATGTTCCTCAAAAATTCAAAGTCATGAGTCTAATTGTTGAGACAATCAAGAGGACTAATGCAGATCAGAAAAGATCTTGTGGGTATGCTCCACACATTCAGGTGCTCGTCAACTCCAAGATGGGCACAGGAACTTACTTGTTGGACAAGGAGCATTTACCATTGCACCCAGAATTTGAGGATAACATAGTTGTGATGAATGAGGATGCTCCTTCATCAGCACAAGCATAAGAGAAGAGAGCTAGGGCAAAGGCAGGAAAGGCTGAAAGGATGCCAAATGTTGAGGAAGCATCTCAGGTATTCTTAAAGAGCAAACAAGATCAGCTAGGTTATCTGATTCATGCAACTTTGAGGATTGAGAAGAGCTTGGCCACCCAGACTCATAATCAGGAGAGCTTGGGGAGGTTCGTTGAGACAAAGTTTTATGATCTTGATTTGAAAGTGACTGACATACAGACTGTAGTCGAGCAGCTCCAGGAGGAAGCAGAGGAGAAGTGAGGAAAGGCAACTACGAATGCTTTCCAGCGATTGCCAAGAAGTCAGAGGTCAGCTGCAGTGCCAGTATCAGATACAAGAGATACTTCATCTGCACCAGTAATAGCTTCTATGCCACCTCCAGCACCTACTCCACCAGCTCCAACATCATCTACTAATGCCTTCGTCCTTGGAGTTCTATCTACACCACCTCCCGAAGACCAAGCCTGAGAGACGCATAGCACTATGCATTTTCAAATTTTTTGGTAACTTGTTGCCAAAGGGGGAGAAATGTATAGATCATAGGCTTCGAGAGAGAGTGTTTTGCTGCTTTGTCTCTCTTGCTATTTGGTTGAACTGTTGCGTGTGTGTGCTCGTTTGATACTTTATGTCTGTGTGTGAGATACTTGTATGATCATGTGTTTGATCATATTCAACTTTAATGCTTGCTTGGATGACATTATCTTTTATATCCCATATATGATCATTCACTTTTCTTGGTGATGAGTGCATGTTTTACTTCCTATCATTTTGAGCGCTCCGCCAAGATGTATGTGACATGGAAGAGTGACCCATCATCCTAATCGATTGTGCATTTGCATTCAAAAGCAAATTTTAAATAATGCACAAATTTAGGGGGAGCTCTTTCTTATCACATACTTCTCAAAGCGATGATGTATTTAAATCTTATTATCATTTGTCGAAGCTTTGATCTATATGTTGTCATCAATTACCAAAAAGGGGGAGATTGAAAGTGCAACTATCCCTGGGTGGTCTTGGTAATTACTAACACCATATAGCTCATTGAACTAATACTATTTCAAGATGACCATGTCAGAAAGTTCAATGATTGGCATGGCATGGATTAAGAATGTGGACCCCTCAAAATGCTAAGGACACACATTGCTCAAGCTCAAGACTCTACATTTTCATTTTAGTGATCCAAGATAACATTGAGTTCATAGGAAAAGCCAATACTATTAAAAGGGGATGATGTGTTGCTTAATGATTTACTTGCTAAAAATGCTTAGTGATAGGCTCCAAAAACCCTCAACCACTTTCTCATATCCACATATGTCGCAAACCAAAAGTCAAACTCGGCCCCACCGAAATGTTCTATCCGACGCCACCGAGTTCACTTGACAAAGCCACTGCCAGAAAGCCTAGTAATTTCGGCCTCACCGAGATGGGATTGCAAACTCTCTATTTCCCTTTGTAACGTTTCAGTCCAACCGAGATGAGCGATCGGTCCCACCGAGCTCGCAATGCAAACTCTCTGTTTCCCTTTCGTAATGTTTCGGTCTCACCGAAATGAGTGATTCGGTCCCAGAGTTTGTGTAATTGGTCTCACCGAGATTACGTTATGCCCTAACCCTAATCGAATCAGTCCCACCGAAAAGCCTAACGTTCATATTTTGAATTGAATCGGTCTGACCGAGTTTTCTAATTTGGTCCCACCGAGTTTGGTAAATTGTGTGTAATGGTTAGAGTTTGTGTGGAGGCTATATATAACCCTCCACCCTTCCTTCATAAGTAAGGAGAGCCATCAGAACGTGCCTACACTTCAGCATTCATTTTCTGAGAGAGAACCACCTACTCATGTGTTGAGACCAAGATATTCCATTCCAACCATATGAATCTTGATCTCTAGCCTTCCCCGAGTTGCATTCCACTCAAATCATCTTTCCACCAAATCCAAATCTGTGAGAGAGAGTTGAGTGTTGGGGAGACTATCATTTGAAGCACAAGAGCAAGGAGTTCATCATCAACACACCATCTATTACCTTTTGGAGAGTGGTGTCTCCTAGATTGGTTAGGTGTCACTTGGGAGCCTCCGACAAGATTGTGGAGTTGAACCAAGGAGTTTGTATGGGCAAGGAGATCGCCTACTTCGTGAAGATCTACCCTAGTGAGGCAAGTCCTTTGTGGGAGATGGCCATGGTGGGATAGACAAGGTTGCTTCTTCATGGACCCTTCATGGGTAGAGCCCTCCGTGGACTCACGCAACCGTTACCCTTCGTGGGTTGAAGTCTCCATCAACGTGGATGTACGATAGCACCACCTATCGGAACCACGCCAAAAATCTCTGTGTCTACATTGCGTTTGCTCCCTCCAAACTCCTCCCTTTACCTTCATATGCAAATGTTTTGCATTCCGCTGCTATACTCTTAGACATGCATGTGTAGGTTGATTGCTTGACTTGTGCTAAGTTGTTAAAATCTGCCAAGACTTAAAATTGGGAAAGGCTAGATTTTTATTTGGTCAAGTAGTTTAATCACCCCCCCCTCTAGACATAGTTTCGATCCTACACAAACCTAGTTAGAACAAGTTGCCCAATCTCAAAGAGATTTGCTAGATGAAATGAAAAATAGCATCCATGACTTTGCTGTTAGAGTTGCAACTAGAGGAGGTAAAATGACTCGGGAACCACTTTATCCTAAGGGACACCCAAAACAAATTGAACAAGACTCTCAAAGAGCTAACGTTAATGCACCTAGTCCTTCTCTAAAGAAAAGGAAGAAGAAAAAAAATAGGACTTTGCATGCTTCTAGTGAACCTGAAGTAGAAAAACCTCCTAATAATGATAACGAAGTTTCTATCTCTGATGCTGAAACTCAACCTGGTAGTGAACACTCACCTTCTGGTAATGAAAAAGTTAATGATGAGGTTCATCAAGATAGTCAACCAAATAGTAAAGAACCAGACAATGATGTTGAGATTGAACCACCAGTTAATCTTGATAACCCACAACCTAAGAATACAAGATATGATAAAAGAGACTTCATTGCTAGAAAACACGGTGAAGAAAGAGAACCGTGGGTTCAAAAACCTATGCCCTTTCCACCTAAGTCAACTAAAAAGAAAGATGATGAGGAATTTGAACGCTTTGCTGAAATGTCGAGGCCAGACTTTTTGCGTACTCGCTTGACTGATATCTCGAAAATGCCTCCTTATGCAAAATATATGAAAGACATCATTGTCGGTGTCAAAACCGATGGATCTCGGGTAGGGGGTCCCGAACTGTGCGTCTAAGGCGGATGGTAATAGGAGGCGGGGGACAAGATGTTTACCCAGGTTCAGGCCCTCTTGATGGAGGTAATACCCTACTTCTTGCTTGATTGTTCTTGATGATATGAGTATTACAAGAGTTGATCTACCACGAGATCGTAGAGGCTAACCCTAGAAGCTAGCATATGGTATGATTGTCTATTGTCCTACAGACTAAAACCCTCCAGTTTATATAGAAACCGGAGGGGGCTAGGGTTACACAAGCTCGGTTACAAGGGAGGAGATCTACATATCCGTATTGCCTAGCTTGTCTTCCACGCCAAGGAGAGTCCCATCCGGACACGGGACGAAGTCTTCAATCTTGTATCTTCATAGTCCAACAGTCCGGCCAAAGGATATAGTCCGGCTGTCCGGACACCCCCTAATCCAGGACTCCCTCAGTAGCCCCCGAACCAGGCTTCAATGACGACGAGTCCGGCGCGCAATATTTTCTTTGGCATTGCAATCCGGGTTCTTCTCCAAATCCTGAATATCTAAGTAGTGTCCGGCTCCCATAAATGTTGGACTTCTTAGCTTCTGCGCCCAATAAGGGCCATCTTCCATGCATAGAACAAATGCGAGGAGCCAGGGGGTTTTTACATTTGCCCCCCTCACCAGGTAAGTAAATCACCTATTAAAGGGATGGGGATTCTTAGATCCAATCCACACCATCTTCCCACGGCGAGAATCCATTGGAGCGCGCTCGGAAAAATCCATTCCATCATGGCTGGCCATCGCAGCTCCTCCTCTCGCTCCCATAGCCCCAAGCCCGGTGATTGGGGGAAGTGTTCCGTCCCACACGGCCAATTAGTAGAGTTGCAGACCCAGGAATTTCTCCCTCCGGCGTATATGGTTCCCATCAGAGCCGGGCTCACCACTTATAATGGCGGGGAGCAAGAGGAGAGCTTCCCCAATCCCTCCAAGGTGGAGCGGGTATGCCTTGTCCCTTACTTACTAAGGGGACTCGGATTTCCGATTCATCCATTCCTCCGCGGACTCCTGGAGTTTTACGGCCTCTAGTTTCATAATTTCACCCCCGCTTCCATATTACACATTGCCGGCTATGTTGCCATTTGTGAGCTGATTTTGGGCTGTGAGGCTCATTTCGAACTGTGGCAAAGGCTATTCTGCCTTGTGCCCCACACAAAGAAGGGGTCACTTTATCAAGTGGGCGGACCCGAAATATGGCGCATCGCCGAGACCGGATACCCGTCCGTTACTCCATAGAAGACCTCCGAAGATTGGCCTTCTGAGTGGTTTTACATGGAGGACGTCCCTCTTCCAGACCCTGTTCGGCAGGGTCTTCCTGAGTTCGACAATGATCCTCTGAAGAAACGTCGAAGTTGGCGCCCACGGAGCCCCCAGGTAGAAGATAACGGAGAAGTCCTTTATCTGATGAACCAGATTAAAGCGCTGGCTCAATCAGGATTGACAACAATCGAGGTTATGTCAATATGCATAATGCGGGGGGTGCAACCACTTCAATATCGAGGGCACCCCCTGTGGTGTTTGAACGGGGAAGACGATGCCACCCATTGCGGGTGCAAGGGACCGGACTCACCTGCTGCTTTAGCAAAAGTTCTGTCCGAGTTATTCAAGGGAGAGGAAGAGGATTTCATCCACATTAAACCACGGGACGGATTCTCCATGTATATCCCTCCAAGCTCGGTGAGTTGTACCCTTTTTACTCTCAACCTTCCCGCATTCTTCGTCGTAGGTACTCACCTTGCCGTTTCATGGTAGGAACTACGAAAAGCGATAAGGGAGGTCAACAGCCCAGCTCCACCACCAGAGGACCCTGGCCGGGCCCTCGATCCCGGACTTGAAGAGGATCTGGACATATTCTTGGAGCTAATAGACAGGCAATTCTATCAATTGAGCTGCGATGACATCATGGTGGCCATAACGGCCGACTATCCGGGACTACTCCCTGCATCGCACGTAAGAAAAACCAAAGTCCCAACTCCCAAAAAAGGATTCCCTTTTATGCTTTTCACCTACCGTACACGTATGGTGTCTTACAGGGAAGGCCTTCAGGACACCGTGTCGAACCTGCAACAACTCGCCAACAAGAGGCGCCGAAGCCGGGTAGGCAAAAAAGGAAGGCGGTTAGGACGGAGATGCCAGCATTGAGGTATAACACAAAACCTCATTCCGTGGTTGTCATCTTGCTTAAACTATAATGACATTCGTGTTTCCTAGAAAAAACGCCCGCCGGACTATATCCGGAGAGGCTGCCGATCACGCCTCGACCAGCCAGGCTCCAGGGACGGACACAGAGGCGGAAGCTAACGCGAGGCAGACGCTAGATGTTCAGCTACAAATTCCAAAGTGGAGAGCACCATGAATCACAGGCGTCGCCAGGCCGTACTCCGTGACGCTTGTTTCTCACCAGAGGCATTTGATGCCTTCAATTCTGGAGACGCATACATCCGTGCCGCTCAAAATGGTCTAGCCAGAGCCACATACCAGTTTGTAAGGGACATACAGGTAAGTAAATCTAACGATTATATGTATTAGTAGCCCCTGAGACTTGAAACAGTTGACACAACTGATTTAAGGATCATTTATTTGAGTAGGTTCTTACAGAGAAGAATTCCCAATTGTCTCAAGAGCTAGAAGAGTGCAAGGCCCAGCTAGGGGCCGCTGTTGCCATGTTGAGGGAGTCCGAGAAGGGTCCCTCTGGTAACACATGTTTCCCTTGCAAAGAAGATAGGTACCAGATAGTATGTGGCATTTATGCAAATCTAACAATAGATGTTGCAGGCCCCGGAGTGAATCCGGAGGCCTTAGTGGTGAATGGGGCACGTGCTGATCGACAGCTAAATGCTGGTGAGCGCGTGCTTATGCGAGTCAGGCAGGAGAAAAACAATCTCCAAGACGCCAATACCCGGCTGGGCGAGGAACTGAAAGATGTCCGGGCCCAGCTAGTGGACTCCATGAAGGAGAATAAGCGGCTTCAGCGCGGCATTTTTAGTAAGTGCTTGAACGAACTTTTAAAGGAGTTCGGCGAAGAAGCCGGCTGACAGAATTGTGTCTACAGGTATGCTGACGGGTCGTCCCGCGGAAGAGATGCCCGGGTCTACGGGTGATCTTCTACAAGAGCGGTGTCAGTGATGATGCTGTGGGGGATGCCATAACGGTGTACAACCCTAGATATGAAGTCTATCACCGGTCCGGATTCAGCCGTCTTGACGGGTTTGGCTTCTATCCATTTGGTGATTTTATCCACCATGACCAGTAGGTATTTTTTCTTATGGGTTCCCCCTTTAAGGGGTCCAACCATGTCAAGCCCCCAGACCGTGAAGGTCCAAGTAATGGGGATTATTTGGAGGGCGGTAGGTGGCATATGGCTTTGGTTTGCAAAAAGCTGGCAACCGACGCAATGTTGGACCAGATGCTGCGCATCTGCCAGGGCCGTCTGCCAATAAAAACCTGTACGGAAGGCCTTGTTTACAAGGGCCCGGGCTGCGGCGTGGTGGCCACCGAGTCCGGCATGGCTTTCTGCCAAAAGCTTCCGCCCTTCCTCTTCGGAGATGCACCTTTGAAGGACTCCGGTAGTGCTTTTCTTATAAAGCTCTCCCTCGTGGACCTTATAGGATTTAGATCGCCACACTATGCAGTGTGCCTCGTTTTGGTCCTCGGGTAGTTCCTGCATGGTTAGGTAGATCAGGAATGGCTCTGTCCAGGGGGGCGATGACGGCTATCATTACATGGGTTGAAGGTGTTATTTCAATGGCAGGGCCTCTGATTGTGTCAGAGTGTTCGGTATCTGGTGTTGTGGCCGGATCCGGGCTATTATTGCCAGTGTCCCCTTCCCATACCATGGATGGCTTAAACAGTTTTTCCAGGAAGATGTTAGGTGGGACAGGGTCGCGCTTAGCGCCGAGAGGGGCGAGGATATCCGCCGCCTGATTATTTTCCTGAGCCACATGGTGGAATTCAAGCCCCTCGAATCGACCTAACATTTTGAGAACGGCGTTGCGATATTCCGCCATTTTTGGATCCTTGGCATCGACGTCTCCATTTATTTGGGATATTGCAAGGTTTGAATCCCCACGCACCTCCAGGCATTGAATGCCCATGGAAACTGCCATCCGAAGACTATGCAATAGGGCCTCGTATTCGGCTGCGTTATTGGAGTCTGTGTATAGTATTTGGAGTATGTATTGAACTATATCTACGGTGGGGGACGTTAGGATGACGCCAGCCCCCAGACCAGCCAATATTTTAGAGCCGTCGAAGTGCATGATCCAATTGGAGTACACGTCGTACTCTTTAGGGAGTTCGGCTTCTGTCCATTCGGTGATGAAATCAGCCAGCACTTGCGACTTGATGGCTCATCGTGGTTTGTATGTTATGTCGAACGGGAGGAGCTCGATGGACCATTTGGCAATCCGGCCCATGGCATCGCGATTGTTTATTATGTCGTTGAGTGGTACTTCAGAGGCCACCGTGATTGAACACTCTTGAAAGTAGTGTCGTAATTTCCGGGATGCCATGAATACCGCGTATGCTATCTTTTGGTAATGTGGGTACCGTGATTTGCATGGAGTGAGGACGGTAGATACATAGTATACCGGCTTTTGAAGTGGGAATTTGTGTCCATCTGTCTCTCGTTCGACAACGAGCACTGCACTTACAACTTCATGCGTTGCCGCTATATATAATAGCATTGGTTCGCCGACATTTGGCGCGGCCAAGATTGGGTTGGTGGCCAGGATGGCTTTTATGTCTTCCAATTTGGCCGTGGCTGCATCCGTCCACTCGAAGTGTTAAGTACGCCGAAGAAGGCGATAAAGGGGGAGTGCCTTTTCTCCTAATCGGGAGATAAAGCGGCTTAGGGCCGCCACACATCCAGTTAACTTCTGGATTTGCTTGAGGTCGGTTGGTGTAGCCAACTGCAGCAGGGCTTGGATTTTAGCCAGATTTGCTTCAATTCCTCTACCGGAGACAATCAAGCCCAGGAGCTTTCCGGTGGGTACGCCGAAAATGCATTTTTCCGGATTGAGCTTAATGTCGTTTGTTCGGAGATTGTCGAACGTGAGCCTCAAGTCGTCTATTAAGGAGTCGACATGTCTGGTTTTAATGACCACATTATCTATGTATGCCTCCACCATCTTGCTGATCTGGTTTTTGAGACATGTCTGAATCATGCGCTGATATGTTGCGCCGTTGTTTTTGAGCCCAAAGGGCATTGTGTTAAAACAGAAGGGGCCGTATGGAGTGATAAATGCCGTTGCGGCTTGATCGGACTCTGCCATCTTAATCTAGTGGTAACAGGAGTATGCGTCGAGGAAGCACAATGATTCGTGTCCTGCAGTAGCGTCGATGATTTGATCGATGCGAGGGAGAGGGAAGGGCTCCTATGGGCAAGCCTTATTAAGGTCCTTGAAGTCGATGCATAGGCGCCAGGATTTGTCCTTCTTTGGTACCATCACCATGTTGGCTAGATAGTCCGAATTTTTTATTTCTCTAATGAATCCGGCCTCCAGTAGCTTGGCTAGCTCCTCTCCCATGGATTGTCGATTAGGTTCAGAGAAACGCCAAAGAGTCTGCTTGACTGGCTTGAATGCTTTTAGAACGTTGAGGCTATGCTCGGCCAATCTGCGTGGGATTCCTCGCATGTTTCAAGGATGCCAGACGAATATGTCCTAATTCTCGCGCAGGAACTCCCGTAGTGTGGCGTCTATAGCGGGGTTTAACTGTGCCCCAATGGATGTTGTTCTTGTGTGATCCGTTGGATGGACTTGGAATTTGACTATTTCGTCCGCTGGTTTAAAGCAGGTGGACTTGGATCTTTTGTCTAGTATCACGTCGTCCCTGTCCACTGTAGAGCGCATCGCAGTTAACTCCTCCGCCACAAGGGCTTCGGATAGTGCCTCGAGGGCCAGTGCGGCTGTTTTGTTCTCGGCGCGGAGTGCTATGTCTGGATCACTAGATAGAGTGATGATTCCATTGGGTCCGGGCATTTTGAGCTTCATGTACCCGTAATGGGGTATGGCTTGGAAAATCGTGAATGCCTCCCGCCCCAGAAGGACGTTGTCGGTGTCATAACCGGCGGATCTCGGGTAGGGGGTCCCGAACTATGCGTCTAAGGCGGATGGTAACAGGAGGCAGGGGACACGATGTTTTACCCAGGTTCGGGCCCTCTTGATAGAGGTAAAACCCTATGTCCTACTTGATTGTTCTTGATGATATGAGTATTACAAGAGTAGATGTACCACGAGATCAGAGAGGCTAAACCCTAGAAGCTAGCCTATGGTATGATTGTCTGTTTTCCTACGGACTAAAACCCTCCGGTTTATATAGACACCGCAGGGGGCTAGGGTTACACATGGTCGGTTATAAACGAGGAGATATACCTATCCGTATTGCCTAGCTTGCCTTCCATGCTAAGTAAAGTCCCATCCGGACATGAGATGAACTCTTCAATCTTGTATCTTCATGGTCCAACAGTCCGGCAAAAGGATATAGTCCGGCTGTCCGGAGTGTTGGGTTTCGTAGTAATTTCAAAATTTTTCCTACGCACACGCAAGATCATGTGATGCATAGCAACGAGGGGAGAGTATTGTCTACGTACCCAACGCAGACCGACTGCGGAAGCAATGACACGACGTAGAGGAAGTAGTCGTACGTCTTCTCGATCCAACCGATCAAGCACCGAAACTACGGCACCTCCGAGTTCGAGCACACGTTCAGCTCGATGACGATCCCCGGACTCCGATCCAGCAAAGTGTCGGGGAAGAGTTCCGTCAGCACGACGGCGTGGTGACAATCTTGACGAACTACAGCAGCAGGGCTTCGCCTAAACTCCACTACAGTATTATCGAGGAATATGGTGGCTGGGGCCGCCGCACACAGCTAAGGAATAGATCACGTGGATCAACTTGTTGTCTCTTTTGTGCTAGCCCTGCCCCTCTATTTATATGTTGAGCCCCGGGGTCGAAACTTGGAGCAAAAGCCTCCTCAAAGTCGGTTTTGCCCGAAAGGCAAGAGTCCCACTCGGACTCCAGGACCAAAAGCCACAATCCTTGGCGTCTGGCCCAGACGCCATGGGCCTCGGCGTCTGGCCCAGGGCCAGACGCCAGGGTCTCCGGCGTTTGGCCCCCTGGCCTCCGCAAAACTCCTTTTTGCACCGATCTAAAGCCTCATGAGCTTGACCCCTTGGCCTAACCATATCGTCCAATATATGAATCTTTACGTCTCGACCATTTCGAGACTCCTCGTCATGTCCCCGATCTCATCCGGGACTCCGAACTCCTTCGGTTCATCAAAACATGTAAACTCATAATATAACTGTCATCGTAACCTTAAGCGTGCGGACCCTACGGGTTCGAGAACAATGTAGACATGACCGAGACACGTCTCCGGTCAATAACCAATAGCGGGACCTGGATGCCCATATTGGCTCCTACATATTCTACGAAGATCTTTATCGGTCAGACCGCATAACAACATACGTTGTTCCCTTTGTCATCGGTATGTTACTTGCCCGAGATTCGATTGTCGGTATCCAATACTAGTTCAATCTCGTTACCGGCAAGTCTCTTTACTCGTTCCGTAATACATCATCTCACAACTAACATATTAGTTGTAATGCTTGCAAGGCTTATGTGATGTGTATTACCGAGAGGGCCCAGAGATACCTCTCCGACAATCGGAGTGACAAATCCTAATCTCGAAATACGCCAACCCAACATCGACCATTGGAGACACCTGTAGTACTCCTTTATAATCACCCAGTTACGTTGTGACGTTTGGTAGTACCCAAAGTGTTCCTCCGGTAAACGGGAGTTTGCATAATCTCATAGTCATAGGAACATGTATAAGTCATGAAGAAAGCAATAGCAACATACTAAACGATCGGGTGCTAAGCTAATGGAATGGGTCATGTCAATCAGATCATTCTACTAATGATGTGACCTCGTTAATCAAATAACAACTCATTGTTCATGGTTAGGAAACATAACCATCTTTGATTAACGAGCTAGTCAAGTAGAGGCATACTAGTGACACTTTGTTTGTCTATATATTCACACATGTATTATGTTTCCGGTAAATACAATTCTAGCATGAATAATAAACATTTATCATGATTATAAGGAAATAAATAATAACTTTATTATTGCCTCTAGGGCATATTTCCTTCAGTCTCCCACTTGCACTAGAGTCAATAATCTAGTTCACATCGTCATGTGATTTAACACCAATATTCATATCTGTATATGATTAACACCCATAGTTCACATCATCATGTGACCAACACCCAAAGGGTTTACTAGAGTCAATAATCTAGTTCACATCGCTATGTGATTAACATCCAAAGAGTACTAAGGTGTGATCATGTTTTGCTCGTGAGAGAAGCTTAGTCAACGGGTCTGTCACATTCAGAGTCGTATGTATTTTGCAAATATTCTATGTCTACAATGCTCTGTACGGAGCTACTCTAGCTAATCGCTCCCACTTTCAATATGTATCCAGATTGAGACTTAGAGTCATCTGGATCAGTGTAAAAGTTTGCACTGATGTAACTTTTACAACAAACTCTTTTATCATCTCCATAATCGAGAAACATCTCCTTAGTCCTTACTAAGGATATTCTTGACCAATGTCCAGTGATCTACTCCTAGATCACTATTGTACTCCCTTTCCAAATACAGAGCAAGGTATACAATAGGTCTGGTACAAAGCATAGCATACTTTATAGAACCTATGACTGAGGCATAGGGAATGACTTTTCATTCTCTTTCTATTTTCTGCTGTGGTCGGGATTTGAGTCTTACTCAATTTCATACCTTTGCAACACAGGCAAGAACTCTTTCTTTAACTGTTCCATTTTGAACTATTTCAAAAATCTTGCCAAGGTATGTACTCATTGAAAATCTTATCAAGCGTCTTGATCTATCTCAATAGATCTTGATGCTCAATATATAAGTAGCCTTTTACTGAGGTCTTTTCTTTTTAAAGAACTCCTTTAAAACACTCATTTATGCTTTGCAGAAAAATTCTACATCATTTCTGATCAACAATATGTCACTCACATATACTAATCAGAAAGGCTGTAGTGCTCCCACTCACTTTATTGTAAATACAGGCTTCATCGTAAGTCCATATAAAACTATATGCTTTGATCAACTTATCAAAGCGTATATTCCAACTCCGAGATGCTTGCACCAGTCCATAGATGGATCGCTGGAGCTTGCACATTTTGTTAGCACCTTTAGGATTGACAAAACCTTCTGGTTGCATCATATACAACTCTTCTTTAATAAATCCATTAAGGAATGCAGTTTTGACATCCATTTGCCAGATTTCATAAAATGTGGCAATTGCTAACATGATTCAGATAGACTTAAGCATCGATACAAGTGAGAAAACCTCATCGTATTCAACACCTTGAACTTGTTGAAAAACTTTTGCAACAAGTCGAGCTTGGTAGATAGTAACACTACTATCAGTGTCCGTCTTCCTCTTGAAGATCCATTTATTTAACATGGCTTTGCTGATCATCGAGCAAGTCAATCAAAGTCCATACTTTGTTGTCATACATGGATCATATCTCAGATTTTATGGCCTCAAGCCATCTCGCAGAATCTGGGCTCATCATCGCTTCCTCATAGTTCGTAGGTTCATCATGGTCTAGTAACATGACTTCCAGAACATGATTACTACACCACTCTGGTGCAGATCTTACTCTGGAAGACCTACGAGGTTCTGTAGTAACTTGATCTGAAGTTTTATGATCAATATCATTAGCTTCCTCACTAATTGGTGTATTTGTCACAGGAACTGATTTCTGTGATGAACTACTTTCCAATAAGGGAGCAGGTACAGTTACCTCATCAAGTTCTACTTTCCTCCCACTCACTTCTTCGAGAGAAACTCCTTCTCTAGAAATGATCCATTCTTAGCAACGAATTTGCCTTCGGATCTGTGATAGAAGGTGTACCCAACATTTTTCTTTTGGGTATCCTATGAAGACGCACTTCTCCGATTTTGAGCTTATCAGGTTGAAACTTTTTCACATAAGCATTGCAACCTCAAACTTTAAGAAACGACAACTTTGGTTTCTTTCCAAACCACAGTTCATAAGGCGTCGTCTCAACGGATTTTGATGGTGCCCTATTTAACGTGAATGCAGCTATCTCTAATGCATAACCCCAAAACGACAATGGTAAATCAATAAGAGACATCATAGATTGCACCATATCCAATAAAGCGCGGTTACGACGTTCGGACACACCATAACATTGTGGTGTTCCAGGTGGCGTGAGCTATGAAACTATTCCACATTGTTTTAATTGAAGACCAAACTCGTAACTCAAATATTCGTCTCCGTGATCAGATCGCAGAAACTTTATTTTTCTTGTTACGATGATTTTTCCACTTCACTCTGAAATTCTTTGAACCTTTCAATTATTTCAGACTTATGTTTCATCAAGTAGATATCCCCATATCTGCTCAAATCATCTTGTGAAGGTCAGAAAATAATGATACCTGCTGTAAGCCTTTCATCGGACCACATACATCGGTATGTATGATTTCCAACAAATCTGTTGCTTGCTTCATTGTTCCGGAGAACGGCGTTTTAGTCATCTTGCCCATAAGGCATGGTTCGCAAGCATCAAGTGATTCATAATCAAGTGATTCCAAAATCCCATCAGCATGGAGTTTCTTCATGCGCTTTACACCAATATGACCTAAACGGCAGTGCCATAAATAAGTTGCACTATCATTATTATCTTTATATCTTTTGGTTTCAATATTATGAATATGTGTATCACTAAGATCGAGATCCAATGAACTATTTTCATTGGGTGTGTAACCATATAAAGTTTTATTCATGTAAACAGAACAACAATTTATTCTTTTACTTAAATGAATAACCGTATTACAATAAACATGATCAAATCATATTCATGCTCACCAAATAACACTTATTTAGTTTCAACACTAATCCCGAAATTATAGGGAGTGTGCGATGATGATCATATCAATCTTGGAACCACTTCCAACACACATCGTCACTTCACCCTTAACTAGTCTCTGTTTATTCTGCAACTCCCGTTTCGAGTTACTAATCTTAGCAACTGAACTAGTATCAAATACTTAGGGTTTTCTATAAACACTAGTAAAGTACACATCAATAACATGTATATCAAATATACTTATGTTCACTTTGCCATCCTTCTTATCCGCCAATCACTTGGGGTGATTCCGTTTCCGGTGACCAGTCCCTTTGCAGTAGAAGCACTTAGTCTCAGGCTTAGGACCAGACTTGGGCTTCTTCACTTGAGCAGCAACTTGCTTGCCGTTCTTCTTGAAGTTCCCCTTCTTCCCTTTGCCCTTTTCTTGAAACTAGTGGTCTTATCAACCATCAACACTTGATGTTTTTCTTGATTTCTACCTTCATTGATTTCATCATCACGAAGAGCTTGGGAGTTGTTTCCGTTATCCCTTGCATATTATAGTTCATCACGAAGTTCTACTAACTTGGTGATGGTGACTAGAGAATTCTGTCAATCACTATCTTATCTGGAAGATTAACTTCCACTTGATTCAAGCGATTGTAGTACCCAGACAATCTGAGCACATGCTCACTAGTTGAGCGATTCTCCTCCATCTTTTAGCTATAGAACTTGTTGGAGACTTCATATCTCACAACTCGGGTATTTCCTTGAAATATTAACTTCAACTCCTGGAACATTTCATATGGTCCATGACGTTCAAAACGTCTTTGAAGTCCCGATTCTAAGCCGTTAAGCATGGTGCACTTAAACTATCAAGTAGTCATCATATTGAGCTAGCTAAACGTTCATAATGTTTGCATCTGCTCCTGCAATAGGTCTGTCACCTAGCGGTGCATCAAGGACATAATTCTTCTGTGCAGCAATGAGGATAATCGTCAGATCACGGATCCAATCCGCATCATTGCTACTAACATCTTTCAACACAATTTTCTCTAGGAACATATCAAAATAAACACAGGGAAGCAACAACGCGAGCTATTGATCTATAATTTGCAAAATACTACCAGGACTAAGTTCATGATAAATTTAAGTTCAATTAATCATATTACTTAAGAACTCCCACTTAGACAGACATCCCTCTAATCCTCTAAGTGATCACGTGATCCAAATCAACTAAACCATGTCCGATCATCACGTGAGATGGAGTAGTTTCAATGGTGAACATCACTATGTTGATCATATCTACTATATGATTCACGCTCGACCTTT
The DNA here is from genome assembly GCF_002162155.2 of Triticum dicoccoides. Lineage (NCBI taxonomy): Eukaryota > Viridiplantae > Streptophyta > Magnoliopsida > Poales > Poaceae > Triticum > Triticum dicoccoides. The sequence goes on along the minus strand of NC_041392.1, from coordinate 474,005,583 downwards.
CAGTCTCCGTGTTCCGAGGCCATATCTGTATATGCTAGGCTCGTCAAGTATAACCTGAGTATTCTGCATGCGCAACTGTTTTGCACCCGTTGTATTTGAACGTAGAGCCTATCACACCCGATCATCACGTGGTGTCTCAGCACGAAGAACTTTCGCAACGGTGCATACTCAGGGAGAACACTTCTTGATAATTTAGTGAGAGATCATCTTATAATGCTACCGTCAATCAAAGCAAGATAAGATGCATAAAAAGATAAACATCACATGCAATCAATATAAGTGATATGATATGGCCATCATCATCTTGTGCTTGTGATCTCCATCTCCGAAGCACCGTCATGATCACCATCGTCACCGGCGCGACACCTTGATCTCCATCGTAGCATCGTTGTCGTCTCGCTAATCTTATGCTTCCACGACTATCACTACCGTTTAGTAATAAAGTAAAGCATTACATCGCGATTGCATTGCATACAATAAGGCGACAACCATATGGCTCCTGCCAGTTGCCGATAACTTGGTTACAAAACATGATCATCTCATACAATAAAATTCAGCATCATGCCTTGACCATATCACATCACAACATGCCCTGCAAAAACAAGTTAGACGTCCTCTACTTTGTTGTTGCATGTTTTACGTGGCTGCTACGGGCTTAAGTAAGAACCAATCTCACCTACGCATCAAAACCACAACGATAGTTTGTCAAATAGACTCCGTTTTAACCTTCGCAAGGACCGGGCGTAGCCATACTTGGTTCAACTAAAGTTGGAGAGGCAGTCGCCCGCAAGCCATATCTGTGCAAAGCACGTCGAGGGAACCGGTCTCGCGTAAGCGTACGCGTAAGGTTGGTCCGGGTCGTCTCGTCCAACAATACCGCCGAACCAAAGTATGACATGCTGGTACGCAGTATGACTTGTATCGTCCACAACTCACTTGTGTTCTACTCGTGCATATAACATCAACATAAATAACCTGGCTCGGATGCCACTATTGGGTTTCGTAGTAATTTCAAAATTTTCCCTACGCACACGCAAGATCATGTGATGCATAGCAACGAGGGGAGAGTATTGTCTACGTACCCAACGCAGACCGACTGCGGAAGCAATGACACGACGTAGAGGAAGTAGTCGTACGTCTTCTCGATCCAACCGATCAAGCACCGAAACTACGGCACCTCCGAGTTCGAGCACACGTTCAGCTCGATGACGATCCCCGGACTCTGATCCAGCAAAGTGTCGGGGAAGAGTTTCGTCAGCACGACGGCGTGGTGACAATCTTGATGAACTACAGCAGCAGGGCTTCGCCTAAACTCCGCTACAGTATTATCGAGGAATATGGTGGCTGGGGCCGCCGCACACGGCTAAGGAATAGATCACGTGGATCAACTTGTTGTCTCTTTTGTGCTAGCCCTGCCCCTCTATTTATATGTTGAGCCCCGGGGTCGAAACTTGGAGCAAAAGCCTCCTCAAAGTCGGTTTTGCCCGAAAGGCAAGAGTCCCACTCGGACTCCAGGACCAAACGCCACAATCCTTGGCGTCTGGCCCAGACGCCATGGGCCTCGGCGTCTGGCCCAAGGCCAGACGCCAGGGTCTCCGGCGTTTGGCCCCCTGGCCTCTGCAAAACTCCTTTTTGCACCGATCGAAAGCCTCATGAGCTTGACCCCTTGGCCTAACCATATCATCCAATATATGAATCTTTACGTCTCGACCATTTCGAGACTCCTCGTCATGTCCCCGATCTCATCCGGGACTCCGAACTCCTTCGGTTCATCAAAACATGTAAACTCATAATATAACTGTCATCGTAACCTTAAGCGTGCGGACCCTACGGGTTCGAGAACAATGTAGACATGACCGAGACACGTCTCCAGTCAATAACCAATAGCGGGACCTGGATGCCCATATTGGCTCCTACATATTCTACGAAGATCTTTATCGGTCAGACCGCATAACAACATACGTTGTTCCCTTTGTCATCGGTATGTTACTTGCCCGAGATTCGATCGTCGGTATCCAATACCTAGTTCAATCTCGTTACCGGCAAGTCTCTTTACTTGTTCCGTAATACATCATCTCACAACTAACATATTAGTTGTAATGCTTGCAAGGCTTATGTGATGTGTATTACCGAGAGGGCCCAGAGATACCTCTCCGACAATCGGAGTGACAAATCCTAATCTCGAAATACGCCAACCCAACATCGACCATTGGAGACACCTGTAGTACTCCTTTATAATCACCCAGTTACGTTGTGACGTTTGGTAGTACCCAAAGTGTTCCTCCGGTAAACGGGAGTTTGCATAATCTCATAGTCATAGGAACATGTATAAGTCATGAAGAAAGCAATAGCAACATACTAAATGATCGGGTGCTAAGCTAATGGAATGGGTCATGTCAATCAGATCATTCTACTAATGATGTGACCTCGTTAATCAAATAACAACTCATTGTTCATGGTTAGGAAACATAACCATCTTTGATTAACGAGCTAGTCAAGTAGAGGCATACTAGTGACACTTTGTTTGTCTATATATTCACACATGTATTATGTTTCCGGTAAATACAATTCTAGCATGAATAATAAACATTTATCATGATTATAAGGAAATAAATAATAACTTTATTATTGCCTCTAGGGCATATTTCCTTCACGGAGACCCCCTAATCCAGGATTCCCTTAGTAGCCCCCGAACCAGGCTTCAATGACGTCAAGTCCGGCACGCAGTATTGTCTTCGGCATTGCAAGGCGGGTTCTTCTCAAATCGTGAATGTTTGTTAAGTAGTGTCCGGACCCATAAATGTTGGACTTCTTGGCTTTTGCGCCCCATAAGGGCTATTTTCCACGCATCGAATGAATACGAGGAGCCAGGGCATTTTTACATTCATCCCCCTAGCCAGATAAATAAATTGTATATTAAAGGGATGGGGATTTCTAGATCCAATCCATACCATCCTCCCACAACGAGAATCCATCGTAGCGTGCTTCGGAAAAATCCATTCCAACATGGCCGACCACTGCAGTTCCTCCTCTCGCCCCCGTAGACCTAAGCCCGGTGATTGGGAGAGATGCTCCGTCCCACACGGTCGATTAGTCGAACTGCAGACTCAGGGATTTCTCCCTCTAGCGTATACGGTTCCCGTCCGAACCGGGCTCGCCACCTACAATGGTGGGGAGCAAGTGGAGAGCTTCCCCAGCCCCTCTACGGGAGAGCGGGTGTGCCTTGTTCCTTACTTATTAAGGGGACTCAGATTTACAATTCATCCGTTCCTCCGCGGGCTCCTAGAGTTTTGCGGCCTCCAACTGCATAATTTCACCCCTTCTTCCATATTACACATCGCCGGCTACGTCGCCCTTTGCGAGTTATTCCTGGGCTACGAGGCTCATTTCGAGTTGTGGAAGAGGTTATTTTGCCTCATCCCTCGCACATAGAAGGGGTCACTTTATCAAGTGGGCGGAGCCGAAATATGGCGCATCACCTAAACCGGATACCTGTCTGGCACTCCGAAGAAGACGTCCGAAGACTAGCCTTCGGAATTGTTTTATATGGAGGACGTTCCCCTTCCGGACCCTATTCGGCGGGGTCTTCCTGAGTTCAACAATGCTCCTCTGAAGAAACGCCGAAGCTGGCGCCCACGGAACCCCCAGGAGGAAGACAACGGGGACGTCCTTTACCTGATGAACCGGATTAAAGCACTGGCTCAATCAGGATTGACAGTAATCGAGGTTATGTCAATATGCATAATGCGGGGAGTGCAGCCACTTCAATATCGAGGGCACCCCTTGTGGTGTTTCAACGGGGAAGATGATGCCACCCGTTGCGGGCGTAAGGGACCGGACTCCGCTGCTGCTTTAGCAAAAATTCTGACCGAGTTGTTCAAGGGAGAGGAAGAGGAGTTCATCCGCATCAAGCCACGGGATGGATTCTCCATGTACAACCCTCCAAGCTGGGTGAGTCATATCTCCTTACTCCCATTCTTCCCGCATTTTTTGTCGTAGGTACTTACCTTGCCATTTTACGGCAGGAATTGCGAAAAGCTGTAAGGGAGGTCAACAACCCATCTCCACAACCAGAGGACCCTGACCGGGCCCTCGGTCCCAGACTCGAAGAAGATCCGGACATATTCGTGGAGCTGATAGACAGGCAGTTCTATCAATTGAGCTGTGATGACGCCATGGTGGCCATTACGGCCGACTATCCCGGACTGCTCCCTGCGTTGCATGTAAAAAAACCCAAATCCCAACTCCAAAAACTAGGATCCCTTTTAGACACTTCACCTACCATATACATATGGTGTTTTACAGGGAAGGCATTCAGGACGCCATGCCAAACCCGCAGCAACTCGCCAACAAGAGGCACCGAGGCCGGGTAGGCCAAAATGGAAAGCGGCCAGGATGGAGACGCCAGCGCAGAGGTATGAAAGGAAAAACCCTGCTCCATGGTTGTCGTCTTTCGAAAAATGTAATGACGTCCATGTTTCTTTAATAGAAAAAAATGCTTGCTGGAATATGTCCGGAGAGGCTGCCGATCACACTTCCGCCAGTCAGGCTCCAGGGCCGGACATAGAGGCGGAAGCCGACATGGGGCGGATGCTGGATACTCCTCCTACATAGAATGCGGATAGACTATCCTCTACAAATTCAGAAGTGGAGAGCGTCATGAATCATAGGCGTCGCCGGGCCGTACTCCGTTATGCTTGCTTCTCACCAGAGGCATTTGATGCCTTCAAGTCTGGAGACGCGTACCTCTGTGCTGCTCAAAATGGTCTAGCCAGAGCCATGGACCAGTATGTAAGGGATGTATGGGTAGCCAGAGCCATGGACCAGTATGTAAGGGATGTATGGGTAAGTAAATCTGACGATTATATGTATCAGTAGCCCCTGAGACTTGAAACAGTTGACGCAACTGATTTAAGGATCAATATTTGTGCAGGTTCTTACGGAGAAGAATTCCCAACTGCCTCAAGAGCTGGACGAGTGCAAGGCCCAGCTGGAAGCCGCTGTTGCCGCATTAAGGGAGTCCAAAAATTGTCCCCCTGGTAACTCCTTTGTCTATTGCAAAGAATATCAATACCAGGTAGTATGTGGCGTATATGCACACGTAACAATAGATGTTGCAGGTGGCCCCAGAGTGAATCCGGAGGCCGTGGGTATCTAGAGAGCGCGTGCTGACGTGAGTCAGACAGGAGAAAAATGATCTCCAAGATGCCAATATCCGGCTGGGCGTGGAACTGAAGGACGTCCGAGCCCAGCTTGTGGACTCCGTGAAGGATAATAAACGGCTTCAGCGCGGCATTTTTAGTAAGTGCTTGAACAAACTTTTTAAAGGAGTTCGACGAAGAAGCCTACTAATAGCATTATATCTGCAGGTATGCTGACGGGTCGTCCCGCGGAGGAGATGCCCGGGTCCTCGGGTGATCTTCTGCTAGAGCTCTCACAACTGCACGAACAAGTTTGACAGGTGATGCAGAGTATTTCCCAAGCCTTGTGGCCGTCCGCGTCCCTGCCAGGAGGCATGGGGGAGCTTATAGAGAAGCTGAAGGGAGCACGACAGCACTTCCGGTTATGGAAGATATCGGCCTGCCGACAAGGTGCACGAGAAGCCTAGGCTATGGTGAAGACATGATACACCAAGGCTGACCCAAACCACATGGCCGAGGTTGGACCTGTGGGGCCCGATGGGAAAGAGATCCCTGTCAGTTTAGTGTATGATCAAGTAGAGTTAGTCGCAAATTATTCCCAACAGGATTGTAGGCTAGACAGCCTGTTGGATGGCATAGAAGAAGAATTTAATCAGTCTTAGTGACTGTGTACTTCAAGTGACATATGTAATGTCCCTAGTCGGATTGTAAATCATTTGTCATGGAGGACCTTTTCGCTTCGACCTCTGGACCCGATAATCCGGAGTGTATCTGAATACCCGCTCGGTTATATAAAAACCGGGGTATGCATGGAAACCAGGCGTAGGGGTCATAAGTGCTTGAACAGACAAGTACCCAACTAGCTATGTTATATTACATGGGTAGTAAGAAACATCTTCCAGGGAGAATAGTTCCGTTAAGGGTTCCTTTCCCTGGGTACACATGCCCTAATGTGCATGTCCGAACTGTGAGACGCAGGTTAAAAACATCTGGGGCGTGTAGTAATTTAAATTAAATTCATCTTTTATTCACCGACCAAATATTCCCTTAAGAACGCTAGCTTTTGGCTTCACCCAGTTTGAGGTACACATCCGGCTGACCCGGCAGTAACAATTGCAGAGGTGCTCCCCTTATGCCCTAGCTGAATTAACGAGAACGTAGGGCATAAACCCAAGAGCCAGGAAACCTAGCTTGGCCAAAACTTAAGTCATATCGATGCATATAATGGCAAAAAAGGGTACATGCAGAAGAATAACACATGTGCGGGGCATGAAGCCCGGAAAAAATAATTAGATTAAGCTTCTGTATAGGAAGCCCCCAGGTATATTGAGTGCGGTTAGCGCGTCGAGATTTTGTAACCAAGACACAGGTTTAGCCCTTTAGGGCTTTCAAGAGAAAAGAGAGAAAGAAAGAGGGAAAAATAGATGTGCAGAAAATTCATGGACGTAAGGAGACGAACATAGAGTCCAGCGCTAGGCGTAGAATCTTCGGAGTCTGGCTGCGTTCCATGGGTTTGGCTCGCGTCGATTATTTGATGCATCCCGCAGACGGTACGCTCCACTGGTCAGAACCTGGTCCATAATGAAGGGACCTTCCCATTTGGGCTTGAGCTTGTTCTTTTCTTCTCCGGCAGGCGTAGAACTAGTTCACCAACGTTATAGGTTTTGGCCCGCACTTCTCTGCTTTGATACCTTCGAGCTTGTTGTTGATAGAATGGGGAACGGGCTTTTGCCACGTTGCGCTCCTCCTCCAGGGCATCCAAAATGTCCTGCCGATCGAGCATGGCCTCTCTTTCTTCATACATGCGCACTCAAGGTGAGTCATGAATTATGTCGCAAGGCAGCACCGCCTCAGCGCCGTACACCACAAAAAACGGTGTGTATCCGGTAGTACGATTCGGCGTGGTCCGCAGCCCCCATAGTACGGAGTCGAGCTCCTCTACCCAATGGGTGTGTGATTCCTTTAAGGACCGGACTAATCTGGGTTTAATACCACTCATGATAAGACCATTCGCTCATTCAACTTGACCATTAGTTTGCGGATGATAGACAGAAGCATAATCGAGCTTAATGCCCATGTTACTGCACCAAAGTTTCACCTTGTCGGCTGTAAAGTTCATACCGTTGTCAGTGATTTTGCTGTGGGGAATGCCATAACAGTGTACAACCCCGGATATGAAGTCTATCACCAGTCCGGATTCAGCCGTTTTCACAGGTTTGGCTTCCATCCATTTGGTGAATTTGTCCACCATGACCAGTAAGTATTTTCTCTTATGGGTTCCCCCCTTGAGGGGTCCGACCGTGTCGAGCCCCCAGATCACAAAGGGCCAAGTAATGGGGATGGTTTGGAGGGAGGTAGGTGGCATGTGGCTTTGGTTTGCAAAAACCTGGCAACCAACGCAATGTTGAACCAGATGTTGTGCATCTGCCCGGGCCGTCGGCCAATAAAAACCTGTACGAAAGGCCTTACTTACAAGTGCCCGGGCTACTGCATGGTGGCCGCCGAGTCCGGCATGGATTTCTGCCAACAGCTTCCGCCCTTCCTCTTCGGAGATGCACCTTTGAAGGACTCCGGTTGTGCTTTTCTTATAAAGGTCTCCCTCATGGACCTTGTAGGCTTTAGATCGCCGCACTATGCAGCGAGCCTCTTTTTGGTCCTCGGGTAATTCCTGTCTAATTAGGTAGGCCAGGAATGGTTCTGTCCACGGGGCGATGACAACTATTATCACATGGGCTGAAGGTGTTATTTCGGTGGCAGAGCCTCCGATTGTGTTAGAGTATTCTATATCTGGGGTTGTGGCCGGGTCTGGAGTAATTTTGCCGGTGTCCCCTTCCCATAACACGGATGGTTTAAACAGTCTTTCTAGGAAGATGTTTGGTGGGACAGGGTCCAGTTTAGTGCCGATACGAGCTAGGATGTCCGCTGCCTGGTTGTTTTCCCAAGCCACGTGGTGGAATTTCAGCCCCTCGTACCGGGCTGACATTTTGAGGACGGCGTTGTGATATGCCGCCATTTTTGGATCCTTGGCATCGAAGTCTCCATTTATTTGGGATATTGCGAGGTTCGAGTCCCCACGCACCTCTAGGTGTTGGATGCCCAAGGAGACTGCCATCCGGAGGCCGTGTAGTAGGGCCTCGTATTCGACTGCGTTCTTGGAGTCCGTATATAGTATTTGGAGCACGTATTGCACCATGTCTCCAGTGGAGGACGTCAGGACGACGCTAGCCCCTAGACCAGCCAGCATTTTAGAGCCGTCGAAGTGCATGATCCAATTGGAGTATGTGTCGTAATCTTTAGAGAGTTCAACCTCTGTCCATTCGGCTATGAAATCGGCCAGTACTTGCGACTTAATGGCTCGTCGTGGCTTATATGCTATGTCGAACGGGAGGAGCTCAATGGCCCATTTGGCAATCTGGCCCGTGGCATCATAGTTGTTTATTATGTCATTGAGTGGTACTTCAGATGCCACCGTGATTGAACACTCTTGAAAGTACTGTTGTAATTTCCGGGATGCCATAAATACTGCGTATGCTATCTTTTGTTAATGTGGGTACCGTGATTTGCATGGAGTGAGGACGGTGGATACATAATATACCGGCTTTTGAAGCGGGAATTTATGTCCGTCCGTCTCTCATTCGACGACGAGCACTGCGCTTACAACTTGGTGAGTTGCCGCTATATATAATAGCATTGGTTCGCCAACAGTTGGCGCGGCCAGGATTGGGTTGGCGGCCAGGATGGCTTTGATTTCTTCCAGTCCGGCCGTGGCTGCGTCCGTCCACTCGAAGTGTTTGGTGCGCCTAAGAAGGCGATAAAGGGGAAGTGCCTTTTCTCCTAATCGGGAGATAAAGCGGCTTAAGGCCGCCACGCATCCAGTCAATTTCTGGATTTGCTTGAGGTCAGTTGGGATAGCCAACTATGACAAAGCTCGGATTTTAGCCAGATTTGCTTCAATTCCTCTACTGGAGACGATGAAGCCCAGGAGCTTTCCGGCGGGAACGCCGAAGACGCATTTTCCGGATAGAGCTTTTCGTATGTTCGGAGATTGGTGAACGTGAGCCTCAAGTCGTCTATTAAAGAGTCGACGTGTCTGGTTTTAATGACCACATCGTCTACGTATGCCTCCATAGTCTTGCTGATATGCTTTTCCAGACATGTCTGGATCATGCGCTGATATGTTGCGCCGGTGTTTTTGAGCCCAAAGGGCATTGTGTTAAAGCAGAAGGGGCCGTATGGTGTTATAAATGCTGTTGCGGCTTGATCATACTCCGCCATCTTAATCTGGTGGTAACCCGAGTATGTGTCGAGGAAGCACAATGATTCGTGTCCTGCGGTAGCGTCGATGATTTGATCGATGCGAGGGAGTGGGAAGGGATCCTTTGGGCAAGCCTTGTTAAGGTCTTTGAAGTCGACACATAGGCGCCAGGATTCGTCCTTCTTTGGTACCATCACCAGGTTTGCTAGCCAATCCGGATGTTTTATTTCCTTAATAAGTCCGGCTTCCAGTAGCTTGGCCAGCTCCTCTCCCATGGCTTGTCGCTTAGGTTCATAGAAACGCCGAAGAGTCTGCTTGACTGCCTTGAATCCTTTTAGAATATTAAGGCTATGCTCGGCCAATCTGCGTGGGATTCCTGGCATGTATGAAGGATGCCAGGCGAATATGTCCCAATTCTCACGCAGAAACTCTCGTAGTGTGGCATCTACAGCGGGGTCTAACTGTGCCCCAATGGATTCTGTTTTTGTAGGGTCCGTTGAATGGACTTCGAATTTAACTATTTCGTCCGCTGGTTTAAAGGAGGTGGACTTGGATCTTTTGTCTAGTATCACATCGTCCCTGTCCACCGTTGAGCGCAGCGCGGTTAACTCCTCCGCCCAAAAGGGCTTCAGATAATGCCTTGAGGGCTAGTGTGGTTGTTTTGTTCTCGGCGCGGAGTGCTATGTCCGGATCACTAGCTAGAGTGATAATTCCCTTGGGTCCGGGCATTTTGAGCTTCATGTACCCGTAATGGGGTATGGCTTGAAAAATCGTGAATGCCTCCCGCCCTAGAAGGGCGTGGTATCCACTACTGAATGGGGCCACTTGGAATGTAATTTCTTCGGACCTGTAATTTTCCGGAGTGTCGAATACCACATCAAGTGTGATTTTCCCAGCGCAATGTGCCTCCCAACTAGGGATGATTCCTCGGAAGGTCGTACTGCTTTGTTCAATGCGGTTGCTGTCTATGTCCATTTTTTGGAGAGTTTCCTCATAGATGAGGTTTAATCCGCTGCCGCCATCCATGAGCACCTTAGTGAGACGAAAGCCATCCACAATTGGGCTGAGGACCAAAGCGGCTGGTGCTCGGGCTGTTCGGAATTTAGGTTCGTCACTGGCGTTGAAGGTGATAGCCGTGTCGCTCCATGGATTTATTGCTGCCATGTGGCAGACTTCGGCAAGCCGCGGAGTGCTCGCTTACGCCTATTATTTGAGGCGAAGAGGTCTCGAAGACCGTTAATATTGTGTTGTTATCCGTGGGGAGGTGCTCTGAGGTATTTTGGGTGAGAAGATCCTCGCCGCTTTTGGCCACCTGCTGGTGTACCCAACATGCTCTAAGGTTGTGTGTTGATATGGTATCCGCTGTACTATGGATTTTGGAGGGCCCGTTGAGCCATCCCTCCAATATGGTTCCACGCCCTGTAGTGGGCTTTTGCTTCATTGTAATTGAGTCGAGCGACTTATAAGAGTGCGCCCTTTTAGTTCAGACGGAGGGTTTTTTCAGAGCCGGATTGTCCCAAAATTGTGTTTGGGTTTTCCAGGCACTTTTCATCGCACAGTATTTCCATACTATGTCCGCCAAGTCAGCTAAGTGTGCTATGTCACGACGACTTATGGCGTTGAGGACTCCCTTGTCCATGCAATTGTTGCAAAAGAATGAAATTGTATCTTCCTCGTGACAGTCCTTGACCTTGTTCATTACAAAGAGGAATCTGGCCCAATAGTGATGTACTGTCTCTTGGGGCGCTTGCCTAATGTGGGAAAGATAGTTTGTATCTAGGTGGGTGGGTGGATTTAAGTCCAGACCCAATCTGTGATCCCGGGGCAGGGGAGTTTCTGATCTTGGAAGTTCGGGCTCCGGGATATTGCCCTGCGGGTTCGGTATGCGGCCTGATTCTAAATTTAGGGTTAGGGTGGCGTCCTCCCGCGAGCGCGTATCTTGTTTGGAGAGCTGGGGAATCCGGACATAGTTCGTCCTCAGGATAGAGGGAGAATCGCCCCATTGCTCCTCCACCACCGCTATTTGATGGGTGACCGGAGGAGAGTTAATCTCCCTTTGGTCGGGTTTAAGCCCGATTCGATCGTTGTCCGTAGTGACTCCCAGAGCGGCAATGCGATCCAAGAGCTCGTTCAAAGAGGAGAGCTCCATTGGATCCATCTGCTCGGCTAATTTTAAGCCGATGTGGAGGCTATTTTCAATGACCCGAGAGGTCATCGTCGGTGCAGCGGCCGAGCAGGCGGTCATGACGAAGCCACCTACTCGGAGAGTTTGGCCTACAGCTAGGGCTCCCCCAGAGGTGATGTTGTCCTTGACAACGAGGCGAGCCATCTTCCTTATGATGACGACACAGTGGAACTCTCAATGAAAGCACCAATGTCGGTGTCAAAACCGGCGGATCTCGTGTAGGGGTCCCGAACTGTGCGTCTAAGGCAGATGGTAATAGGAGGCAGGGGACACGATGCTTTACCCAGGTTCGGGCCCTCTTGATAGAGGTAAAACCCTACGTCCTGCTTGATTGTTCTTGATGATATGAGTATTAAAAGAGTAGATCTACCACGAGATCAAAGAGGCTAAACCCTAGAAGCTAGCCTATGGTATGATTGTCTGTTGTCCTACGGACTAAAACCCTCCGGTTTATATAGACACCTGAGGGGGCTAGGGTTACACAAGGTCGGTTACAAAGGAGGAGATATACATATCTGTATTGCCTAGCTTGCCTTCCATGCCAAGTAAAGTCCCATCCAGACACGAGATGAAGTCTACAATCTTGTATCTTCATGGTCCAACTGTCCGGCAAAAGGATATAGTCCGGTTGTCCGGAGACCCCCTAATCCAGGACTCCCTCAGGCGTGGTATCCGCTACTGAACGGGGCCACATGGAATGTGATTTCTTCGGACCTTTAATTTTCCGGAGTGCCAAATACCACATCTTGTGTGATTTTCCCAGCGCAACGTGCCTCCCGACTAGGGATAATTCCTCGGAAGGTCGTGCTCCTTTCCTCTATACGGTTGCTGTCTATTCCCATTTTTGAAGGGTCTCCTCATAAATGAGGTTTAATCCGCTGCCGCCGTCCATGAGCACTTTAGTGAGCCGAAAGCCGTCCACAATTGGACTGAGGACCAAAGCAACTGGTGCTCGGGTTGTTCGAAATTGAGGTTCGTCACTGGTATTGAAGGTGATAGCCGTGCCGCTCCATGAATTCGTTGCTGCCACATGGCAGACTTCGGCAAGGCTGCGGAGTACTCACTTACGCCAATTATTGGAGGCGGAGGTCTCGAAGATTGTCAGTACTGTATTGTGATCCCCGAGGAGGTGTTCTGGGCTATTTTGGATGAGGAGATCCTCACCGCTTTTGGCCACCTGCCGGAGTGCCCAACATGCTCTAAGGTTGTGTGTTGGTATGGCATCCGCTGTACTATGAATTTTGCAGGGCCCATTAAGCCATCCCTCCAATATAGTTCCACACCCTATAGTGGGCTTTTCTTTCTTTATAATTGAGTCGGGCGACTTATGAGAGTGCACCCTTTTAGTTCGGACTGGGGGGTTTTGTCAGGGCTGGATTATCCCAGAATTGTGTTTGGGTTTTCCAGGCGCTTTCCATCACACAGTATTTCTGTACTATGGTTGCCAAGTCGGCGAAGTATGCAATGTCGCGGCGACTTATGGCATTAAGGATCCCCTTGTCCGTGCAATTGTTGCAAAAGAATGAAATTGCGTCTTCCTCGCGACAGTTCTGGACCTTGTTCATTACAAGGAGGACTCTGGCCCAATAGTGATGTACTGTCTCTTGGGGCGCTTGTCTAATGTGCGAAAGATCGTTTGTATCTAGGTGGGTGGGTGGATTTAAGTCCAGACCTTGACCCAATTTGAGATCCCGGGGCGGGGGAGTTTCCGATCTTGGAAGTTCGGACTCTGAGATGTTGCTCCGCGGGTTCGGTATGCGACCTGACTCCAGGTTCATGGTTAGGGAGATGTCCTCCCGTGAGCGAGTATCCAGCTCGGAGAGCTCGGGAATCCGGACATAGTTCGTCCTCAGGATAGAGGGAGAAACGCGGCATTGTTCCACCACCACCGCTATTTGATGGGTGACCGGTGGAGAGTTAATCTCCCTTTGGTCGGGTTTAAGCCCGATCCGATCATAATCCATAGCGACTCCCAGAGCGTCGATGCGATCCAAGAGATTGTTCAAAGAGGAGAGCTCCATTGGATCCATCTATTTTGGCGAATTTTGAGCCGATGTGGAGGCTGTTTTCGATGACCCGAGAAGTCATCGTTGGCGCAGCGACCGAGCGGGCGGTCATGACGAAGCCGCCTAGTCGGAGAGTCTGGCCTACAGCCAGGGCTCACACAAAGTGATGTTGTCTTTGACAATGAGACGAGCTATCCCCCTTTACAATGACGACATAGTGGGACTCTTAATGAAAGCACCAATGTCGGTGTCAAAACCGGCGGATCTTGGGTAGGGGGTCCCGAACTGTGCGTCTAAGGCGGATGGTAACAGGAGGCGGGGGACAAGATGTTTACCCAGGTTCGGGCCCTCTTGATGGAGGTAATACCCTACTTCCTTCTTGATTGTTCTTGATGATATGAGTATTACAAGAGTTGATCTACCACGAGATTGTAGAGGCTAACCCTAGAAGCTAGCCTATGGTATGATTATATGTTGTCCTACAGACTAAAACCCTCCGGTTTATATAGACACCGGAGGGGCTAGGGTTACACAAGGTCGGTTACAACGGAGGAGATCTACATATCCGTATTCCCTAGCTTGCCTTCCATGCCAAGGAGAGTCCCATCCGGACACGGGACGAAGTCTTCAATCTTGTATCTTCATAGTCCAACAGTCCGACCAAAGGATATAGTCTGGCTGTCCGGAGACCCCCTAATCCAGGACTCCCTCAATCATCACCAATAAGAAAAAAAATACCAGAAGCTAAAATCTCCACCATGCTTGCTAATTATAATTTTAAAGATGGAGTACCTAAAAAACATGCAGATCCGGTAATACCAACTATACCTTGCTCTATCAAAAAGAATTATGTCAAAACTGCTTTGTGTGATTTAGGAGATGGTGTTAGTGTTATGCCTTTCTCTTTATATAAAAGAATTGATTTGAATAAGCTCACACCTACTGAAATATCATTGCAAATGGCTGACAAATCAACTGCCAAACCTATCGGTATTTGTGAGGATGTGCCCGTTGTTGTTGCTAATGTTACTATTTTGACTAACTTTGTTATACTTGAGATGCCCGAGGACGACAACATGTCGATTATCCTTGGTAGACCCTTCTTGAATACCATAGGGGTTGTTATTGATTGCAATAAAAGCAAGATCACATTTCATATCAATGGTAATGAGCATACAGTGCACTTTCCAAAGAAACAATTCCAAGTAAATGGTATTAATGTTATTGAAAAATCTCCGACAATCACTATTGGAAGTTTTCAAATACCTCTACCTAGTACAAAAAATAAATATGAAATGCTTATCGTTGGGGACATTCATATCCCTGTTGAGGTAACATAGTGATTTATGAAATTCTTAGGTTTCGTGCTAATCGAAAGTGGTTATTAATAAGACCTAATCAACATTATTAATGGATCATTTTTGAGAGGTATGAAGTTGATGAATTTAGCAAGCACTACCTTCTATCCCTACCTTTTGTTTTATGTTTTTATTAGTTAAATAAAATAAAATGCCATGTTTTGTCTGTTTTCTAAATTTCTCGTGCAATAAAAAATGACCCAAAAATAAAAGTTCTCAGAATGCCCTGAAAATTAATACATTTTTTTCTGAATATTTAAGATTTTTTGGTGCAAATAACATTAGAGGGAGGTGCACCAGGTGGGCACAACCCACCTGGGCACGCCAGGACCCCTAGGCGCGCCCTGGTGGGTTATGGTACCCACGGGGGCCCCCTCACTTATCTCTTTACACCACTAAGGGAGTCCTGGACTACGGGGTCCTCGGGTGTCCGACCAATCGGATATGGGCCAGATTGATGGGCCGTAAAGATACAAAGACCAAAGACTCTACCCGTGTCCGGATGGGACTCTCCTTGGCGTGGAAGGCAAGCTTGGAGACCAACTATGAAGATTCCTTTCTCTGTAACCGACCTTGTGTAACCCTAGATCCCTCCCGTGTCTATATAAACCAGAGGGCTAAGTACGTAGATATATCCTCATAATCATAGTTAGGCTAGACTTATAGGGTTTAGCCATTACGATCTCATGGTAGATCAACTCTTGTAATGTTCATATTCATCAAGATCAATCGAGCAGGAAGTAGGGTTACCTCCATAGAGAGGGCCCGAACCTGGGTAAACATTGTGTCCCCTGTCTCCTGTTACCATCGATCCTAGACACATAGTTAGGGACCCCCTACCCGAGATCCGCTGGTTTTGACACCAACGCTGGTGCTTTCCTTGAGAGTTCCACTGTGCCGACGTCAAGAGGTTTGGTGGATCCTTCAATCATTTACAACGATGATGTCCAAGGGGAAGTCTTCCTCCCCGAACAGATCTTCGTGTTCAGCGGCTTCGCACTGTGGGCCAACTCGCTTGGCCATCTAGAGCAGATCGACAGCTAAGCCCCTGGCCGTCAAGTCAGATTCGGGAGCTTGAACTACTTCGCGGATATCCGCGGAGACTTGATCTTTGACGGATTCGAGACCACGACAGTTGCTCCCCGTCACCTTGATGAACATGACTTAGATCTGTCATCAGGCCATACCCAGGAAATTGCACCTGAAACAGCTCTGGCCTTAGATCCGGAGCTGGTCGCGCCATCCGAGGACAGGAAGCTCAACCCCGCCACAGAAGCCGTAGACTCCACGGCGTTGGAGCCGCACACAGACCTAACTTCTGGTAATGCCTGTGTCACCGGAACATCGAACTCGTTTCTGGTTATAAATTCAACTATGTGTGTCTGCGCATATCAAGCATGATCGGTCATCGATCACGGAAATCAACGCCACGGACATCTTTCGGGACTCGCCTTTGGGCAACGTCCTAAACTCGTTAAGAGCACTATCTTTAGCAGGAGGTGTCGGTGTCAAAACCAGGAGATCTCGGGTAGGGGTCCCGAACTGTGCATCTAAGGTGGATGGTAACAGGCGGCAGAGGACACAATGTTTACCCAGGTTCGGGCCCTCTCGATGGAGGTAATAACCTACGTCCTGCTTGATTGATCTTGATGATATGAGTATTACAAGAGTTGATCTACCACGAGATCGTAGAGGCTAAACCCTAGAAGCTAGCCTATGATTATGATTATTCTTGTCCTACGGACTAAACCCTCTCGTTTATATAGACACTGGAGGGGGCTAGGGTTACACAAAGTTGGTTACAAGGGAGGAGATCTACATATCCGAACGGCCAAGCTTGCCTTCCACGCAAAGGAGAGTCCCACCCGGACACGGAACGAAGTCTTCAGTCTTGTATCTTCATAGTCCAACAGTCCGGCCAAAGTATATAGTCCGGCTGTCCGAGGACCCCCTAATCCAGGACTCCCTTAGTAGCCCCTGAACCAGGCTTGAATGATGATGAGTCTGGCATGCAGATTATCTTCGGCATTGCAAGGCGGGTTCCTTCTCTGAATACTCCATAGAAGATTTTGAACACAAGGATTGTGTCTGGCTCTGCAAAACAAATTCCACATACCACCGTAGAATTGTATAATATTTCCACAAATCTAATCCGTTGACAACTTTTCATAACGGTACATCACGCCATGGCCCGGCCATTATTTGAACCATTTTTCTCAACCAGCTACTACATGTATTGCGAGGCGGTTTTCTTGGCACGTCTTGTCGAAGCAGAGATCGTGTCCCCTTATCACGGGATTCTCATCAATACGGGTGTGGGTAACCCAACCGCACCATGAATTATGGTGCTTGGGGAATAAGCGAGTTTACCAGGCAGGTGGGGAGGTGCATAGCTTCTTCCGCCCTTATAAAGGGACAAAGACTGCTCCTTTTCACCCATGCCTTCTTCTTCCCTGCCCATCCATTCTTGCGCACTCGAGCTCTAGTGCCCAAGTTCGCATTTTCGCCGTAAAACCACTCCAAACATGTCCGGAGCGGGAGGCAAGTGGATGGTCTCATCCGTTACAGAGGAGAACATTATGAAACTCCGGGAAGCCAGATACTTGGCCGCAGACATCGCGCATCGGCTCCCAGACAAGGGGCAGATCGTCCCTACCCCCGAATCCCACGAAAGGGCTGTATTCCTTACCCATTTCGTCCGCGAGCTGGGATTTCCCCTCCACCCATTTGTTCGTGGGCTCATGTTCTACTACGGGCTGGACTTCCATGATCTGGCCCCCAATTTCATCCTCAACATCTTGGTGTTTTATCGTTGTGTGCGAGGCCTTCCTCCGCATCAAGCCCCACTTCGGTCTGTGGCTGAAAACCTTCAATGTTAAACCTAAGGTGGTGGTCGGCCAGTAAGCAGAGTGCGGAGGCGCCATGGTGGGAAAATTGCCCAATGTCACCTGGCTCGAAGGCTCCTATGTGGAGACAGTGAAGGGGTGGCAATCGGGGTGGTTCTATATCACCGAGCTGCATGACACCAACTGGGTAGAGGCCCCCGAATTTCGATCCGACATCCCCATGCGGCTCACCTCCTGGAAAGAGAAGGGCCTCTCCTGGGGTTCATTGGTGAAGCTGACCGGACACCAGAACTGTGTTAAAAACATGATAAGCAAGAAAATCAAGCTTGTCAACGTGGTCCAGGTCATGCTCTTCCGCCGGATCCTCCCGTGTCAAAGACGGGCATTCAATATGTGGGAGTTCGACCCGGTCAAGCACCAGACGCTGCGAGAGCTCTTCGACACGACACACCAGGACATCTGGAGGGTGCTATTCAAGTCCGCCGAGGTACCTCCTCCCCTTACCAAGGATCGCGGACTCAGCACAAAGCGCCCTGCCAATCCGGTAAGCTTCTTATATCTCATACGATGTTTCTTTCCCCAGTATAATCATATGGGGTATCTAAGCCACCATGCCATTTAACAGGAATGGGTCGCGACAGCGGAGCAGATTGATTGTCCGGCCCCACTGCCCGAGGATCCAGCAAGTGCTCTCTTAACGGAGATGCTGGTTCGGGCGCCCTATGAGGCGCCGGAGAAGAAGGCCAAGAAGAAGGCCACGGGGACCAGGAAAGGTCTCCGGCGCAAGGTCGTATCGGAATCATCGTCTGATTACACCGAGGCGCCCTCCTCCCGTGAAAACGAGGAGGAGGAAGAGGAAAGTTCTCCCCCCTCCCCCAGCCAGGGGAGACAAGAAAAGGAAGGCCGCCCCATCAGGGGAAGCTGAAGGGTCCAAGAAGGGTAGGACTCTCCTTCCGTACTGCTCCACGGCGTCCGCTCTTAGCAACGAGGAGTGGTTGCCCAGGGACAAGCCCCTGGCGAAGTTGTAGGTATTCGGATACCATAATAGCTCTTGGTTTATTTTATTTCATTACTTCTTATCATGCCGAACATGATCATGCAGCCCCTCCAAAGCCCGTATCGACGTATCCTCTTCGGATGAGTCTTTGGGCCCGTCGGAGATGAACATCGATTCACTCCCTACCGCCTCCTCCCCCCGCCCTACGGATGACGTCGAGGTGCTGTCTCAAAGGGTACTTAACCAAGGGGAGACAGTTCTGGAAGCGCCCCAAGGCGACATTCCGGACGTTGGGCGCACGAGGGGCAAGACTCCCATGGGCTCTAATGCTGGGGGTAGCAAGTCTATGCCGATGGCCTCTGCCCATCCAGGGGCATCGGACAATTTGCTGGAAGCGCTTCACGGCGCTTCCATTGACAAAGAGCACTGCACTATCATGAGTGCGGTGGTCAAGAAGATTCAGTCTGCCAAAAGCGAACTGACTGAAGCCTCTGCCAGCCTCCTAACAGGCTTTGAGGTAACTAATCAAATTGTGAGAAAATGTTACAGCATAGACAGTAGCCCCATGATGCTCTATTTGGTGTTCGGAAGAAAGGCCGAACAGAGGATCAAATAATAATCACAGGAGTCTAATCAGAATATGTCTATGTGAATAAGCAGGCTTCACTGCTGGCCGCTGCCGCTCACACGGCGGAGGTCTCCACACTAAAGCGGGACCTTGAGCGGTCCGAGGAAGAGCTCGGCCTTACCAAGAGGCAGCTCAAAGAGAACAAAGGTAAGTTATACCTCGTCTGTTTATTCATAAAGAAAGAGGAAACTGGTTGTTAGATCACAGGATCATCATGAATTTTGCTAGGGGCCACGACCGAGGTGGCGACCCTCAAGAAGGCGTTGTCCGAGGCAGAAGGCAAAGCGGCCAAGGAGCGTGCGAGTGCGAGAAGCAAGAGGATCGAGTCGGCGAGGTTCAGCAAGAGCTCCAGGAGTTTGTCAAGATAGTCATACCTGTGTTGTCATAAAAGTGTTCCATGACATTACCAAAATTATCATCACGGAAGTGTCCACTTCCATGACAATAAATCGCGCGTCACAGAAGTGCTTTCGTCAAGGGTGACCGACACGTGGCATCCACTGTAACGGAATGCCGTTAAGCTATCGAGTCGGGTTTTGGATCCGATAACCCGTTAACAGCCCCGACCAATGGCGATTTTCCACGTGTAAAATCATCATTGGCTAGAGGAAACACGTGTCGGCTCATCGTTGGGACAGATGTCATCCACTCACTGGACAGAAGGCACATATGATACATTGACAGGTGGCACGGCCCAACAGTGCCCCATTCCTATGAAAAGGCCGGCCCATTTGACTTTGTCAAAAGCTGGCGGGCCGGCCAATGGAAAGCCTGTTAACGGCCTGTTCGCATATAGCCCATTTACAGCCCGCTAACCCAAGGCCCGTTACGCCATATCCAAATTAGGCCCAGTAGCGTCATCTGGGCCGTCCAATATGATTCCAGCCCGTTTTCACTTCTGGCCCATGTATAGCCCATGACGTCTTTCGGTCCATATGAGGCCCTTTGTAACTCTTGGCCCATTAGCGGCCCGTGCTGAAACTGGCCCGTAATGAACAGTGTATTACTTTACACCCATTAACGGCCCGTGGTGAAACTGGCCCGTAATGAACAGTGTATCACTTTATACCCATTAGCGTCCCGTAATTCCGTTGGGCCGTTTCCAACCCAAGTTATCTTTCGTCCTTCTGAGGGCCCATTTATTCTTGGGCTCATTTGCAGCATTCGGTTACTTACAGCCCGTTACTGTCATTTTCTGTTTGTGGGCCAAATTCAGCCCGTCGTTACAGTCGGCCCGTTTGTGGACCGTTAGTCGGTTGGGCCATTTTCATAGCATCACCAAATACGGTGTCAGGACCCCGACTCAATGCCACATCGATCTAGCATGTAACACCTCATATCACTTTGCGGCCTCACACACGGTATTCCCACGGGTGTCGCCTTACCTTTGCCCGGGACCGTTTGCGCCTTTTGGCACACGTATATGACAGTGTCGCTAGCATCCATATGATAAGGAGCCCGGGCTGACATGGCTAGTCGTAAACCCAAAGCGGCACAGACTTACAGGGACAGGCATCCATGACCCAGCATCGAACGTGTCGGTCATCAGCGAGTGAATCCAGGCTGTAGCACTGGGCTAGCAGGACTCCGGTGAACCGGGCTGTAGCGGGCTAACAGGACTCCGGTATTCACCGCGTGACATTTCCCCGAAGGGACAGACACAGGAACGAAGAAGGACACATGCCGGCCAGCCTAAGTGTTCCGGAGCAGTAGCAAGCTACCATGGCTCGGTGGAAACACTAGGAGACATTTCCCCGTAAGAGAGGCTACTAAAGATAAACAACTAGATGGTCATATCCCACACATACCAAGCATTTCAATAACATACACACAATATGCTCGATATGTGAAAATACAACATGGCATCACAACATGACTCTATGACTCAAGTAATCTATTCAATAGGCTCCGACGAGCGAGATATTACAAACATGGGTCTCATGACCCAACATTCAGAGCATACAAATCAAGCACAAGCGGAAGCTATCATGTCTGAGTACAGACATCTATAAATGAAAAAGGCTGAGAAGCCTGACTATCTACCAAATCCTGCCGAGGCACAAGATCGTAGCTGAGGTAACAAGCTAAACGTCGAAGACCACGCGGAAATACTAGTGAGACTGAAGTCTCTCTGCAAAAACATAAAATAGGCAAACGTGAGTACAAATGTACCCAGCAAGACTTACATCAGAACTATCTACATATGCATCATTATCAACAAAGGGATGGTGGGGTTTAACTGTAGCAAGCCAGCTTTGACTCGGTGGCTATCCTGAACTACGACTGCGAGTAACTTTTTTGAGGTGGCGCACACGAGTCCACATATTCACCATATCAATACACCACTATGGATCCGCTCCCATCTCCCTACGAGAACGCCATCCATAGCACTCACGCTTATCTTGCTTATTTTAGAGTATCCACTTTCACTTGTCTATGAACTGATATAAGCAACCCAGAAGTCCTTTTCCGCGGACACGGCTATTCGAATAGATTAGGTTAACCTTGCAGGGGTGTACTTCTTCACACACGCTCTCACCACTTACCGCCGTTTACACGACATGTACTCGGCAACCTTCAAGCGGAAGCCCAACGTGGGTGTCGGCCACGACCTACCTAATCACCTAAGTCTCTAGTCCAGGTTTATCGCCTATTCGGGTTCCATCCATGAGGAGATCCGGCCGGAGTTTCGCTCACAGCCCCAAACGATGTGAACAGGGTTCCCGAGACACCAAACGGGCGCCCGGTACACCGTGCCACGTGCCTACCGCATCACAGCCCACCCCTACGGTCAGCGCTGCCCACGGCCTCCAGCATACTACAAACACAAGAAACTACTTGCAACTCCTGGACAGAGGACAAGGGTGATCAAGAAGCCGAGAGGGTCCATTGGTTTCGGGCCCATTGCGTGGTAGTAGCTGAATCATGGATCACAAACACAAAACTCAGTTCCTGAGGACGGCTGCAATGAGACAACCCACCATGTACTCCTACATGGCCTCTCACCGCTACCTTTACCAAATCGTGTTCACACACTTAGCTCACACACAGTAGGACAGGTTCACACGCCTCTGATTCATCCCCGATGAATCAGACCTGACTCAACTCTAAGCAATAGCAGGCATGACAAACAAACATGAATGAGTAGGCACATCAGGGCTCAAACAACTCCTACTCATGCTAGTGGGTTTCATCTATTTACTGTGGCAATGACAGGTCATGCAAAGGACAAAGGGGTTCAGCTACCGCAGCAAGTAACAGATGAATCGGTGTTGTCCTAATGCAGTAAAAGAGAGCAGGAGCGAGAGAGTAGGATTGTATCGGAATGAACAAGGGGTTTTTGCTTGCCTGGCACTTTTGAAGATAACATTGAGTCTTCATCAGTGTCAACGATCACATCATCGGTATCACGTCTATCGAGAGGGGACAAATACCGGCAACACAGAAGGGAACACAATCAATGCAATGCACAATATGATGCATGATCATGACATGGCAAAATGAATGTGTTTTGAGCCAATGCAACTAGCAACAGATTAAATGAAGTTGGTTTGAATACAAGATTCAAATTCAAACTCCATATGTGATTATTTAAATGCCCTTTATTTGATTTGTGCTAAACAGCAGCTATAAGTTGTTCTAACATGCATGAAAATGGTACAGATGGATTCCTTGAATTTTTCTGATAATTTTTCATATATAAATTATTTAATTTGGAGTTACGGTTAATTTTCTATGAATTTTAGAAGTTTATATTCATTTTCTGGAATTTCAGAATTAAATTAAATCCAGAAAACATTACTACGTCAGCATGACGTTGGCATGACGTCAGCAAGTCAACAGGGGCCGGCTCGGGTCAAACCTGACGTGTGGGGTCCACACGTCAGTGACACAGGGGCTAATCCCGCATTGACTCGGGCTTTGACCCGCTACGGGGCCCGCTGTCAGTGTCACAGGGTTAGTTAGCAGGGTCATTAGCCCCTAACGACGATGCCACGTCAGCACGCCGGAGACCAGCCGACGGCGACCACAGAACACGGCGGGGCACGCCGGACTTGCGCTAGAGGCGTCAGTTTGGCGCGCTGAGGGCACCAGGGGATGGCCCTTGCTCCCGCGCATCCAGAGGACCGAGTGGGAGGTCGTGGGGTCGCCGGAACTCATGCCGGCGACGAGCTTTGGCGGCGATGGTGTTCGGTGGTGCTCGGGCGCGTCGCTACGGTGCATCAGTGAGCAAATGGAGAGGCTGGGCGACACCTGCTAGACATGGGGAGCACTAAGAGCAGCTCAGTGAGGCCAGGGGAGCACGGAGGCTATGCGTGCAGCAGCAATGGCGGACGGTGGCTTCGGTGCTCGTGGGGAACGGCGCTACGGCACGGAGGGGAGCATGCTGAGTTAGGGGAGAGGGTCAGTGACTCACGGCAATGACGAGGGGACGCTCGGCGAGGTCGGGGACGGTCCGGAGCCGGCGAATTTGACGAAGATGGCCGGCGGTCCCGAGGTTGAAGAAGGCATCGAGGGCGGTGTTGTGGCACGTCCGGGGCCTCGTGGCTCGTTGAGGAGGTAGAGGGAGGACCGGCGGAGCTTCCTGGGGCGTCGGTGAGCCGTGGGGTGGCCGGTAGCCACGGTGGCTCTCGTCGGTGGCGGCGGCTCCGTTCGGTCGCGGGAGGGGAAACAGAGGAGCGAGGGGGAGGGAGGTCCAGAGAGCGAGGGAGAAGTG
The DNA here is from genome assembly GCF_002162155.2 of Triticum dicoccoides. NCBI lineage: Eukaryota > Viridiplantae > Streptophyta > Magnoliopsida > Poales > Poaceae > Triticum > Triticum dicoccoides. The sequence goes on along the minus strand of NC_041392.1, from coordinate 473,981,450 downwards.
AGAGGGGG
>NC_041392.1:473960565-473974473 GCF_002162155.2 Triticum dicoccoides | reverse complement strand
CTTGCAACTCCTGGACAGAGGACAAGGGTGATCAAGAAGCCGAGAGGGTCCATTGGTTTCGGGCCCAATGCGTGGTAGTAGCTGAATCATGGATCACAAACACAGAACTCAGTTCCTGAGGACGGCTGCAATGAGACAACCCACCATGTACTCCTACATGGCCTCTCACCGCTACCTTTACCAAATCGTGTTCACACACTTAGCTCACACACAGTAGGACAGGTTCACACGCCTCTGATTCATCCCCGATGAATCAGACCTGACTCAACTCTAAGCAATAGCAGGCATGACAAACAAACATGAATGAGTAGGCACATCAGGGCTCAAACAACTCCTACTCATGCTAGTGGGTTTCATCTATTTACTGTGGCAATGACAGGTCATGCAAAGGACAAAGGGGTTCAGCTACCGCAGCAAGTAACAGATGAATCGGTGTTGTCCTAATGCAGTAAATGAGAGCAGGAGCGAGAGAGTAGGATTGTATCGGAATGAACAAGGGGGTTTTGCTTGCCTGGCACTTTTGAAGATAACATTGAGTCTTCATCAGTGTCAACGATCACATCATCGGTATCACGTCTATCGAGAGGGGACAAATACCGGCAACACAGAAGGGAACACAATCAATGCAATGCACAATATGATGCATGATCATGACATGGCAAAATGAATATGTTTTGAGCCAATGCAACTAGCAACAGATTAAATGAAGTTGGTTTGAATACAAGATTCAAATTCAAACTCCATATGTGATTATTTAAATGCCCTTTATTTGATTTGTGCTAAACAGCAGCTATAAGTTGTTCTAACATGCATGAAAATGGTACAGATGGATTCCTTGAATTTTTCTGATAATTTTTCATATATAAATTATTTAATTTGGAGTTACGGTTAATTTTCTATGAATTTTAGAAGTTTATATTCATTTTCTGGAATTTCAGAATTAAATTAAATCCAGAAAACATTACTGCGTCAGCATGACGTTGGCATGACATCAGCAAGTCAACAGGGGCCGGCTCGGGTCAAACCTGACGTGTGGGGTCCACACGTCAGTGACACAGGGGCTAATCCCGCGTTGACTCGGGCTTTGACCCGCTACGGGGCCCGCTGTCAGTGTCACAGGGTTAGTTAGCAGGGTCATTAGCCCCTAACGACGATGCCACGTCAGCACGCCGGAGACCAGCCGACGGCGACCACAGAACACGGCGGGGCACGCCGGACTTGCGCTAGAGGCGTCAGTTTGGCGCGCTGAGGGCACCAGGGGATGGCCCTTGCTCCCGCGCATCCAGAGGACCGAGTGGGAGGTCGTGGGGTCGCCGGAACTCATGCCGGCGACGAGCTTTGGCGGCGATGGTGTTCGGTGGTGCTTGGGCGCGTCGCTACGGTGCATCAGTGAGCAAATGGAGAGGCTGGGCAGCACCTGCTAGACATGGGGAGCACTAAGAGCAGCTCAGTGAGGCCAGGGGAGCACGGAGGCTATGCGTGCAGCAGCAATGGCGGACGGTGGCTTCGGTGCTCGTGGGGAACGACGCTACGGCACGGAGGGGAGCATGCTGAGTTAGGGGAGAGGGTCAGTGACTCACGGCGATGACGAGGGGACGCTCGGCGAGGTCGGGGACGGTCCGGAGCCGGCGAATTTGACGAAGATGGCCGGCGGTCCCGAGGTTGAAGAAGGCATCGAGGGCGGTGTTGTGGCACGTCCGGGGCCTCGTGGCTCGTTGAGGAGGTAGTGGGAGGACCGGCGGAGCTTCCTGGGGCGTCGGTGAGCCGTGGGGTGGCCGGTAGCCACGGTGGCTCTCGTCGGTGGCGGCGGCTCCGTTCGGTCGCGGGAGGGGAAACAGAGGAGCGAGGGGGAGGGAGGTCCAGAGAGCGAGGGAGAAGTGAGAGGGGGTCGGGGCTGCGTGGCGTCGCGGGAGGGACCAGGGAAGGAGGAGGCAGCCAGGCAGGGAGGAGGTGGCCTCCTCGGCCGCGCGCGTGCGAGCACGCAGCTGCTCCCACTGGCAAGAGGAAGACGACAGGGGGGGGAGTAGCGGTGGCGGGCTGGGCCGGCTGGGCCGGTTCTGGTGGGCTGCACGGGTGAGGCCAGGTAAGTCCTTCTCTCTCTCTCTCTCTTTTATTTTTTTCTTCTGTTTTGTTTTATTTAATTTCGTTTTGCCACTGTTTTGAATTTTAAACAAATTCAAACAATGCCAAAAACTCCTCTGAATAATTTTATTTGGCTAGATGGACTTTTCCAAAAGCTCATAAAATATTTCAGGGGTATTTGAAATTATATTCTAATTATATGAATATAATTCAAATTCAAATAGCTAATGATTTAAATTCAAAGTCCCAAAAATAAATCCTTAAAAATGTTCAATATTTTGGTTGGGACCAGAACCCTTACCAAAAATTATCAAACATTTAAGAAGAGCCTTTTGGAGCAATGAATGAGATTTCTAGGGTTTTTGCCCCTCTTTTATTTAGGGTTTTGAGGCTTCCAATATTCCTCAATTCAAGTTTCAAAAATATAGACATGATGCACACATGAAGCTAGCCTAGAGCAATGCCAGAAGCTAGGGATGTGACATACGACCTATTAACGGCCCGTTATGGTCAGCCCATAAAATGTACGATTTCCATTAAAGGCCCGTAGAAGACCCATAAATGAGTCGGCGGCCCATGGATCCTACGAGATGTACAAGGCCCATGGATTCTATGATACGTAGAAGGCCCATGGATCCTACAAGACGTAGAAGGCCCATGGATCCTACGAGACGTAGAAGGCCCATGAATCCTATGAGACGTAGAAGGCCCATGGATCTGACGACCCGTGAAGTGCCATGGTCGAGTGAATTGGCCCCCGTTTGAACGATATAGCATATTCAAAGAATTATCCTACTCAATACTATCACCTCTAAAAAGCCTACACTATTACAACAAAGAGATCAAGGCATAGAAAGGTAGAATAATCCTATACTATACAATAAAGAAATTACAGCCGATTATACCCACTTGGCATTATGGTTCGGCACAGGTGATAATAAAGCATACACAAACAAAAAATTACATACACTGGGCAAATACAGCTCATACATCATGGACGTGCATCAACTTAACTCCATTTGAACTATAATCTCTTTAGAAAATAGGATTGGCCGGATTCAGATAGCACAAATTTCAGTCTGCAAAATCTCCAATTCCTTCATGGTTACCTCAGTGTCTTGTTTCATTTTTTGACTCCTGCATGTAATACCTTCATGTCCATTCTCAACTTGTTGATTATAAGTTGACAATCATGTACATGTTGTCTTGCCACCTCTAGTTGAAGCTCGAGAACATCAGCACATTCCAATTCCAATCCATAATCATTCGGTAACGGCCATGCCGCACTGCTCGCAGATCTTTGTGTTGATGTCACTTCATCCTGAAATGTTTTTGTCAGTACACATGACTAGGGCAAAAATATAGTTACAACAGTGAAGCGAACAAGACACTATTTTGTACTACATGGCAAAATAGGACTTACAATAATGTTACACGTCACTTTCAAAAAAAATGTTACACGTCATGAAGCATAAGCAGGTGATATTTTAAAAATTATAAAAAAGATAGTTTGTGCAGCCTGCATACAGAAATCCCTCTTAGCTCACCAGAGGAGCATGATGTTGGGGCCCAATCGAAAACAGAGACAAGTTACAAATTTAGACAGCATGTTGCGTATAAGTAAGCAAACAGTTGGCCATTTTGTGCCTCAATTAAAGTCTTAGGGAGCATAATGAACAGTAGAGGGTTTCATACAAACATACTACAAGAGGCAAAACTATGCAATCATTAGCGTAGTGTAAACTAGATTGTGAGCCTCATGCAATAATAGTTGGTTAACAGACTTCAAAGCTTCAGGCACACTTTGGCAGAGTAATTAAATGGTAAGGCCTTTAATTATGTCAACTAATAGTGATACAAGTACCGAACATCAGGCATGATTATTTGGGTATCTCATTAACTGAGGACAAATAAAGCAATTGAAAAGAGAAAATTAACTATGCCTGAAACAAACAAGGAATTGAACTATTGAGTTGCATACATTGACTTACCTTAGCAGGTTGAAGAGGCTCAGCGCAACTCCTACTTCTCTTGCAAGGCTCCTTCCTAACATCTTGTACTTGGAAATCCTCAATCTTATCTTCATTGCACCCCCTCTTCAAGGTGACACAAACTAGTTACTCATCTCCTTGGAAGATAAATATGCATACTTTCCAGTCTGTGAACACAACAGGATGAGATTATAACAAAACAACACCACATAATTATGTCAACTAGTTACTCGTCTCCTTGGAAGATAAATATGCATACTTTCCTAACATACTTGCCTACAGTAGTGTACAACCAAACCTTTATGTCACCTATGAGTTAGACAAGGCCCCACTACAGCAGCCCTTAGTGTTTAAATTGTTGACAAGCTCTGTTAGAGTGTTAGGTCAAGAACAACAAGTAATCAAAGCAAACAGTCCTAGTACGACTGGCTGATGCAAACAAGCAATTGAACAAATGTGTGAGCAAATCTTACATATCAAGAAAAGAAGCAAAGACGGAGGCTTAAAGACCATCACCTGACTGACCAGATTTAAGGGGCATTTAAACATCATGTGCAACGTATGAACTAACATAAACATTGCATATTCCAGATTCTACAATGGAATGCACATGTATTAGGTCATGCCATGTATGATGATGCCTAAATGTATAGATAGCAGGCAGGAGTGATTCATCATTGCACGCACAATTGAATTATAGGTTAAGGGCCAGTTCCATTCCGCCTTTTCAGGGCATATTGTCAAAATAAGCCATAAAAGATGTAAAGAAGTCATTTTTGAGTTATGGGCTTGGGCTTTAACTAATTTCGCTTTGGAGGGGGGTGTTTCGGTTAGAACCTCACTAAATATTGAAGGGAAGGGGAATAGTGAAATGACTCTGTTGTCTACCTATATTACACTCAAAATGCAACTGCTGACGCCCGTGTCACACCTGAACCTCAAGTAAAAACAAACACGCAAGCATTCATTGCCCTGCCCGCTTGCATCTCCTCTCCCCTTTCCCTCTACCTCGATCCCCTGCCTGCAACACTAGGGTTCCTCCAGCGAGCCATCGCCACTGGTCCCATCTGGCCTTGTCCTCGACGATGCTATGTCAAGATAGGCTACAAGGCCTGCGGGTAGGGGCAAATCTCCCTGGCTTCTCCTCCCTCTGACACCGCCCCTCATTCTCATGGTCTCCAGCAGCTGCTCCACTGTGGTTCGTCCAACACACTACTCCGGCGGGCGCTGCACAACTACGGCTGATGCCACACTGTGGTAGAAGGCACCTTATTCCCTCTCCCCTCTTCCCAGGCCATGGCCTTGAGGTGCTGTTGAAGGATGAGCTCTCCAACAAGGTGAGGATCTCCTCTGATTTTTTGCCAAATTTTCATCCCGATCCACTATACGATGAATTGCTATGAGCTACTTCTGCTGCTGGTATATGATGCATTGCTATGAGCTGTTCCTGCTGCTGCTATATGATGAATTGCTATGAGCTGCTGCTACTGTATGATGAGTTGCTATGAGCTGCTGCTGCTATATGATGAATTGCTATGAGCTTCTGCTGCTATATGATGAGTTGCTACAAGCTGCTCCTGCTGCTGCTATATGATGAGTTGCTACAAGCTGCTCCTGCTGCTGCTATATGATGAATTGCTATGAGCTGCTCCTACTGCTGCTATATGATGAATTGCTACGAGTTGCTGCTGGTATATGATGAATTGCAGACTGCTACTGCTGTATGATGAGTTGCTATGAGCTGCTGCCTTATGATGCTTTCAGGTGGTGCTACTATACGATAATAACCAACCACTTGGACCATCGAATTTCAATAAATAATTGTTCTTCATTTAAATGTGGGTCATGTGTTCTTCGTTTAAATTAGGCAATGGGATCTCTATGGAAAACATTGACCAAAGTAGATTGTGCCAAGTAGATGGTATCTTTGTATTTGCATTTTGAGCAAATAGTGATGGTCTGTTTTCCTATCATATTAATTACTGCACTGGGTTCAATTTGTGATGTTTGCAAGTCAAATTAATTTCCATAAGGGCAGCAAAATGAAAAAAATATAATGCAATCTAGACTTTCCACTGATCATACCAAAGATAAGCTGAAAACGCAATGAAAAGAACTGGTTGGCTTATTACATGGAGCTTATATTCACAGGTGCTTATTTTCTTAGGATAACTCGTAATAACTGTCCCTAAGAAACTTGGCTAATAGAACTGGCATACAAATAACATGTCACGATGATTGCAATGGAGGAGTGACGTACCATGGCACACTGTATAGGCTCACCGCTGCCTCTCCTTTTTTGTGATGTTCCATGAAATTGCCACATACATCTTGTACTTTTTCATTGTGTAACCCTATCTGCAAGTTGACATGGCTAATTTCATACATCTCTACATGATACTACATTGCATATCCCTTGCGCATATTTAAACCACCAAGTAACGATTGTGTGCGTACCATAAACTAGCCATGACTCTATATGCTGGACTAGCAGGCACTCTAAGGGAGCCTAATGTAGTGCACTGGAATTCCTACATGCCACCTACGATGTTGTGTAATGTACTGCCCCTGTTCCTAAATATATGTCTTTGTAGAGATTCCAGTATGGACCACATACAGATGTATATAGATGCATTTTCGAGTGTAGATTCACTCATTTTGCTCTGTATGTAGCCTATAGTGGAATCTCTAGAAAGACTTATATTTAGGAACGGAGGTACGAGGTAGTATCATGTATGACATCTACATATCTAATTTAGCAGCCAGTAGTAGAAATCATTGTCTGCACAAAGGGATTACTGGTCGAAAATCCTAGCAAAGCACGCTGGCAGGCATAGAACAATACAAGAGAGAGAGAGAGAGAGACGCGCTTACAAGATCATAGCAATGCCTCTGTCCAGGATCTTGGTTGGCCAAGCTGTTAGATCCAGAAGACACATCGTCCTTGTAGTTTTTGCCAGCTGCATAACAGGTAACAGCGACCGGTTAGTATATTTGAAGTACATCAGGCAGGTGATGCTGGACGGGTTTAAAGGTGACAAGTACCTAGGCCGTGGCGGGTGCTTGGCATCTCTCCAGACTCTGGGAATCAGGTTAGAAACGTTGAGGGTGATGACGCTGCGCTGGCTGTCGAGGTCCGGTAAGGAGATCTAGAACCGTCGAGTAGGGTGTTTGTGGAGCGGCTCCAGTAGGGTGGACTACGGTGTGGGCGAAGCGGATCTATGGCCATGGACGAGGGCGTAGGTGAAGCTGCTCTGGTGGTTGGGTTAAGGATGGTGTCGACAATGCGGATCTGCGGCCATGGACGGGGCGTCAGAAGCTGCTCTGGTGGTTGGGTTAAGGGTGGTGTCGATGATACGGATCTGCGGCCGTGGATGTGGCGTCAGAAGCTGCTCCGGTAGGTTGGATGAGGGTGCGAGGAAGCGGATCTGAGGCCGTGGACTTGTGAGTTGGCAAAGCGGCCCCGGTAGGGTTGAGAATGGTATAGGCGAAGCTACTCCGGTAGGGTTGAGGAAGATGTCGGCGAAGCGGCTCTGGTAGGGTTGAGGAAGGTGTCGGCGAAGAGGATCAGAGGCCTTCGACGGGGGCGTCGGTGGGGCGGCTCCGGGGGGTGTGGACGAAGTGTCTCTGGTGGGGAGTATGAATGAGCCGCTGCAGATGCGTGGCGGTTGACGAGAGTACCGGCGAAGCTGATCCGGCGTCGTGGACAAGGCTGGCACTGAAGGGGTTGTGGTACAGTGGTGGATGAGCAGTCTACTTGTTTCTAGGGGAGGTGGGAGGGGTAGATGCGGTCGCAGAAGCAGATCCGGCGAGGTGGACGCCACTGGCAGTGAATGTGCTATGGTACGCCGGTGGTTGAGGAGTCTAGGGTTTCGAGAGGGGAGGGGAGAAAGGGCGATGAAGTACGGACGGCATGATGTAAGATGCTCTGGTGCTATGGAGTTAGTCGTTTTTGCAGGAGGGGAGAGAGAAAATGGGGGTGCCGTGTAGTGGGGGAACCGGAAGTTACCAAAGCAGCCCCGACCTATCATGTAGATGAGGGTGGTATTGTAACTGTTGGTCCCCGTGCACCAAGGACAAAAGGGGGATTTTGCATGCTAAAGACTAAGGTGGCGGAAATTTTAGAAGGAGGCGGGAGATTTTGCCGCCCGCGGGATCGTTCGTATCTAGTTTCAACTAATTTTGGACCGTGCTAGCGGGAAGGTCATGCTAGACTGTGTACACGGGGCACACGTCAGCAGTTAATAACTCGTGTGAAGTCCACCCTAGAAAAAAGACAATAACTCGGGATGATGCGCCGATAACTTGGACGTTTACACGGGCGCGACCAATCGTACGGGTGTAGTGGCGCGTTCACAAAAAAGGGATCAAACACTCAGCCTATGTATTTCTCGTGTAAATAGATAATTTAGTGCCATTGGTTATTTACTTTAAACATAATGCATTGACGTGTTAGTGTAGAGGCGCACCAAAAGAAATGGATATTGTAGTCAGCTACTTAAAAGTGTTACCTCATATGATTACATAGCTTCCATTTCATAAATTGCGTACCCGTTGAATTCATATATGAATATTACATATATTACTTCAAAATAGAAACTTAAATCATCCAAGACTAATGAATTTGAATGCAAGAGTAACAATGATAGATACATTGGTTGTTTGAAGAAACATCACTGTAACTTTGGCATGCACAACTAAAAGGCTTATTTAAATAGAAAAAATGTGATATGTGAGTGTCCAATCTTTATAGTGTTGAATTGATATTGTACCTTTCGCCACGATACAAAGTAGATATTGACTTATGTTCAAGCGATGCACGTCCGTGATCGCTAGATAGTGATATGTGAATGAATTGTGCAATCTCTCTCACACGCATACATATCTCATTTCCCTGTGGGCATCGTTATCACACACTGGCACTTCGTGTATTTCTCTCCCTCCGTCAGGGTTAAATTCATCTTTCTACCCCGTCCTACAAGTCTCTCACATAGAAACACACACGCTCTCTATGTCTAACACGCCCACCCCTTTAATTCCGCCCACCCAGAGCCACTAATGTCTGTCACACATATGCTATCTACCTATCACTTAATATAGCTAGATATGTGTCATACAAAGTCCTTCTCCCTACTAGCAAGATGCCCATGCGTTGCACGGAACATCAGGATGCATTTGTATGAGAAGTTTATCTTGTGGGAGAAAAGGATGAATGAGGGAATGCCTTATTTGCAAATGCGGAGAGGGGTGTGGGTATCTTTTTGCAAAATTGCCATAGTTTCCTTCCTGTCCGTCAGATATAAATTGGATGGCCTATATTGCAGGATGGCAGGAACACCATCATCACCAACTCTATTTTTTATAAGAGTAGAGATATGTGAGTGTCACTGCCCCCCACACACCCACACTTCCCAACACCGAAGGAGTAGGGTGACACCTCGATGTTGATACTAATCTATTGACTGGCTTATCTCTCAAACATACACACAAACACTACCCGACACCGAAGGAGTAGGGTGGCACATCGTGATAATAATCTATCTACTCCTCTTTCAAAAACAGACACACACACACACACACACACACACTCGCTAGTTGTGCCTCTGTGCCTACCGCGCACACTCTCAATACGTCTTTCTCTCCCTCCCCCCCAACAATGACAGAAGAAGGGTGACAACTCGATCTGATCATAATCTATCAATTGGTTTCTCTCTCAAACATTGTGTCTCGGTGCCTCGCTCGGTAGCCCCCTCGATATGTAGACTTCTCGTGCGCGCACAGCTGTAGTGACGATGACGCTGAACCCAGTGTGCCTTGTTTTTACCGGCATCATGTGATAGTTTTCACCCTATTTTCTGTTAATTAACAAGGCAACCTTTTCTTTGTTACTACTAGTGAATCTGAAATCATTCGGGGCAGACATAAAATATATCACTTCAACCCAATTATCGCAGCAACTATTTTAGAAGAAATTAGCTAGCTGCCCGTGCGTTGTACGGAACATCAAGATGCATTTGTATGAGTAGTTTATCTTGTGAGAGAAAAGGTTGAACGAGGGAAGGCCTTATTTGCGAACGTGGAGAGACATGTTGGTATATTTTTGCAAAATTTCTATAGTTTCTTTCCTATCCATTAGATATAAATCCGACGGCCTATATTGCAGGATGGCACACACACCATCATCACCAACTCTTTTTCTACTCCCTCCGTCCGAAAATACTAGTCATCAAAATGGATGAAAAGAGGTGTATCTAAAACTAAAATACGTCTAGATACATTTCCTTTTATCCATTTTGATGACAAGTATTTCCGGACGGAGGGAGTACTTGTCTTTTTAGAGATTTCAACAAGTGACTACGACCGGACCTTACCAACATACTCAAAAAAGTAGTCCATAATTTTGATGTTACCCTCTTTTCTTAGCGGTGCAGTGCCATCTGGATACCTCATAAATAAATCAAGGACAAATCTGACCCCTTCCTAAAAAGACATACGAAGCAAAATGAGTGAATCTACACTCTAAAATATGTCTACATACATATCCGTATGTGGTAGTCCATTTGAAATCTGCAAAAGACAAATATTTAGGAACGAATGGAGTATATATAAGAGTAGACATGGAGATATATCTCCAGCATTGTCTACAACAAAAATGTGTTGGGCTGGTTAACGCCGGATGCTCGCAACGCGATGACATGAGTTCGAATTCTGTCTTTTAACTTTATATTTTTATATTATATATTACTCTCTTTATTTAATATATACTTCTTTCGCTACTGTACTGACAGTGGAACCCACAGAGTACTTAGAATACAAGATTAAGGATGGACTTGTTTCTTTTTAACTTTCTGTACGAAGCTGTAGCCACCCTGCAAGTCACATGTACACTGTACATGCAATTAACTTTTTATAGAGGGACAATCATACAGGCAATTAACTCAAATGGATTGGATGTCACCAACATAAAGAGCATCTCCAACGGCAGCCGACAAATTTCCTCTCGCTTCCTTAAGCGGAGGACGACATCAAAAGCCAGCGGCATACATTTTTACAACTCTAATCAACCAGATGCAATTCGTGCAAACACGGACTGATTTCATATAAGCATGAAGGATTTCGTATAAAAAAGCCGGATCTTCATATAAACATGATGGATTTCATTACATTTACATGAACTAAGAGGTGCCAATCCGCCTCTCTTGTATAATTAATACTCCCTCTGTCCGGAAATACTTGTCCTAGAAATGGATGTATCTAGAATTATTTTAGTACTAAATGGCCGCCCGCGGATCCCTTTGTCTTCCTCATGTCCGTCAGACACTTGCAGGGTCGACGAAGGTCCTCGGAAGAGACGAAGCAGCAAAGAAACCACCTGAATCCGCGGTCGTCGCCTCGATGGTGGCCTTCATGGGTCCCAAGTGGTGGCAGCCTCCCGTCTTCTACTTCTCCTCGATGATGGCGGTGGACATGGAGAAGCTGGCCACCTTCTCGTGGCTCTCCATGCACCTAGCTTCTGTCTCTGCCTGCATAGCGTTGCCGCAGGCACGGGAGGCGCGCCCACAGGCACGGGAGGCGCGGCCACCGCAGACACTAGTGGCGCGGTACGACGCGGCAGCGACGGCGCCTGTACGGGCGTGCTCGCCGCCGTGCCGGCATGGAGCAACTCGCCACTCCTCATGGAGCTGAACTGGAGCGGCGAGTTGCTGAACCACGCGCCTGCTTGGGGCGGCAACTGGCTCCGTCGGGCCAAGCGAGGTTGGTGAAGCACCGAGCGGCCTTGCCCGTATCCGGAGGGCTCGGCGGGCCACCCAGCCGGGTAATATGCTGGTGAACGGCTCATCGGAAGCCATCGGAAGTGTGGAGAAAATGGTGAAGGAGGAGATGGGGAAGCGGCGGAGGGGTGCGATTCTTGCTTACTGTTTGTCTGGCCTCGTGTAAATAGAGGGCGGACGGTAGGAGCTTGGCCGGCGTCTGGCCTCGTTTAAAGTGAGGGCGGACAGGAGGAGCTCGGCCGGTGTTGTGTTTAATTCCTGCCCGCTCATGAATGGACGTGTGGCCGGAGTAGGATTCTCGGTTTGCATGTGGGTTTAACGGAGGGGTTTAATGGAGCCGCCGGGCGTGCAGCGGGCGGCGCAGTACTATTCGATTTGACAGCAGTAATGAGCCGGCAAATCACAAAGGCCCTTGCCTCTCGTGAAACCGACCGAGCTAGACTGCCCGCCCTCTAGCCTTTTAAAAAATGTATATACTCCACTTTTGTATAGTAGTACTATTAAAAAGGCTTGTCACTATAATGGTGTCCATCATAAGTGCACAACCCACCCCTCAAATAAAACTAAGCACCCTGGAATTCTTTGACAAAACTAAGCACCCTGAAATTCTTTGACAACTAACTGCTGGCTATATGATGTTGGCCATATATATTGTACGCATATAATGTGAAGAAACGAGTGGTTTTGGTAAGATGACTTAATACTAACCTAGACGGAGGGAGTATTCGATTTGACAGCGGGCGACACAGTTCCCGATACGGCTTTAATGCAGACGAGGGAGGGAGTAGCGGTTCCCGATATGTTGAACGGCCAGTGCATCCTCCTTCAATTAATGCATGAGGGAAGTAATGGGAGGAGGTCCGGGAAAAGAGCCTGCACGATGTGAATGCAACACAGTTTGCCCTCATTGCCCTTATATAAAGGTGCCCCTCCATTCCAATGCATCTACCACATCGTACGCACCTAAGCATTTGCCTAAGCACCTACCACTAGTAGAAAACGGAGCTTTAAAACCGGTTCATAAGGGCCTTTAGTGCCGGTTCCATAACCGGCACTAATTGGTGGGCACTAAAGGCCCCCCCTTTAGTACCGGTTCGGCACGAACCGGCGCTAAAGTGCCACCACGTGGCATGAGCTCGCGCCCTGGTATGGGGGACCTTTAGTACCGGTTGGTGTTACCAACCGATACTAAAGGTTTTTTTTTTGAATTTTTTTTGAAAATTTTGAAAATAAATTTGATTATTTTTTTTATTTTTGATTTTTCTGAATTATTTGGTGATTTAGTCTCTAATCACCTCTCTTAACTGCTCAACTGTGGATCACTCATTCCAAATCATCTAACTTCCTGACCGGTCACCCATCCCTCTCACTACTCCAGCCCGAGCACGCTTAACTTTCGGGTTCTATTCTCCTTCGTTTCCAAGTCTGCACTTGTTGTTTTCCTGACAATAGTAAGATGCCAATCCTATTAACCCTCAGGAGTTTAGCATGAGCATGAAGTCACACATTTCACTGTTTGAGTTTGAAACTATTATTCTAAAAAACAGTAATTATTTAGTAACACTAATATTTCTTGAATAAGTTTGACCACAGTTTGACCATAGTTTGACCACAGTTTGACCATAGTTTGACCAGATTTGACCAAAATTCAAAAAATTGAAATAATTATTTAGTAACACTAATATTATTGAATAATTATGTAGTAACATTAATACTTCTTGAATAAGTAGTTTGACCAGATTTAAATTTTTTTTAAAAAAAACTTAAATTTGACCATATCTTTTTTTCCTTTTGGAATTTGAGGTTTCTAAAAAATTGCAAACAGGTCGTAGGTAGTCTCCATCGGATGCGGATTTTTGTGCTGAATTTTTTGATATATTATACATTTTTTTCCGACATCGTACGCAAAAGTTATAGTCGTTTTACATTTTCCCTACACTTTTTGCAAAACATGTCCAAATTTGAGTTTTCCAATTTTCCTAACGTGTAGATGTAGTAATATAACTACCTCTCGAAGGATTTTATTTTTTGAAGTTTTTATCATTTTATTTTGATTTTTTCAA
>NC_041392.1:473939992-473960213 GCF_002162155.2 Triticum dicoccoides | reverse complement strand
AAATTACCCTATAGTGCCGGTTTGTGTCTTCAACCGGGACTATAGGTTAAGACTCTGTAGTGCCGGTTGGTGAGACAAACCGGTACTATAGGTTAGACCTTTAGTACCGGTTTGTGTCACAAACCATCACTAAAGGGGCTCGTGGGGCCCTGGCCTGACGCCAGCCCGCCACCACCCCTTTAGTACCAGTTTGTCTCACAAACCGTCACTAAAGGGGCTCGTGGGGCCCTGGCCTGACGCCAGCCTTCCACCACCCCTTTAGTACCGGTTCGTGGCACGAACCGGTACTAAAGGTTCATTACGAACCGGCACTAATGCATAGCCATTCGAACCGGCACTATTGATCACATTAGTGCTGGTTTTTTTACAAACCGGCACTAATGTGCTTCACGTTTGACCCTTTTTCTACTAGTGTACACTAAGCGCAAAAGAGCTCACTCCAGACCCATGGCGGCGATGCGTGTGAACGGCCAGTGGCTGCGCCAGATGGTCCACGACGCCGGCCTGCGGCATGGCATCGAGGATCATCTCCAGACGGTGTTGGAGACCGGCTGGTGGATGGCCGCCATCGACGCCAACTACGACTCTCAGTTGGACCAGATGATCGTTGACACCAGCAACAAGTTCATCGTCATCAAGAAGCTCGCGGACGACATCCCCGTACTCCTCCAGCCCGCACGCCCGGGCTCCTCATTGCTTGCCACCCTAATCGGCCTCCATCGCCGGAACCTCTTTCAAGCACTGGTGGCCCTGCGACTGCCCGCCGACGCCACGGAGGATGTCCACGTGGAGGTCGCGCTCGCCGCGAGGCGCCTCGCCCTGCAAGAGTTTGTCGACCTACACATCCACGTGTATGAGCAAATCGTGTACATAGGTATCTACACGGCCAGTGAGGACGCTAGGTCGTTGGCCTTCCTCACCTGGCTGGAAGCCTTGGATGCCTTTGCTGAGAAGTACCTCGACCTCGCCACAAAAGCCGCCGCTCCTTAGCCACCGGTCGGTGGCCCGGCGCACTAAGTTCAGGAGGAGGAGGTCGTACGTTCGTGGATCCATCTTTCTTCTTTCCTTTTGTAACCACCACTGCGATCGCATCATCGTGGCCTTAATTCTTATTGTGCTGTTGCATTCTCGTTCCATTCAATACCGACATGTGCGATCCCTTTGCTTAATTATATGCATCACTATAACTAGTACTCCATCCGTCAATTTATAAGTTGTGCTTACCTTTTCCATCGACTTCGTGCAACGCGCAGGCATCTTAATAGAAACACTACTCCCTCCGTCTAGGTGAATAAGTCATCTTAGATTGTGTGTATGTCATGTGGGGCCTTAGTGTAGCTTGCCTAAGGTGTGGCTAAGTTGTGCTTACCTTTTCCATCGACTTCGTGCAACGCGCAGGCATCTTAATAGAAACACTACTCCCTCCGTCTAGGTGAATAAGTCATCTTAGATTGTGTGTATGTCATGTGGGGCCTTAGTGTAGCTTGCCTAAGGTGTGGCTAGAACCAAACACTCACCTAAGTTAATCAAACTTGCCTAACCTTACATTCCATGAGATTTTGCCACATGTTAGAATCCAGAAAGCTCCACATGTAGAAGCATAAATGCACAAACCACCAGAATCTCATGCGTGGAATGCACGTGTACCTTACTAGTACTAGTTGGTAGGAGTAGTAGTAAGAAACAAATTCTAGTTTTGGCACGAGCTCATACTGCGGGAGCAGCACAAGGCCTGCCACAGGAGTTACATTTCCCTCTCGGGGCCCACGGGACCGAACTTCAGTGGCTTAGTGCCCAGCCTATGAGTCAATAACATGCGGACCTTAAATGCGGCTGGCCCACATGTCATTCTCATGGTGGTGGCGTGGTTCGCGACCCACTCATTCGAGATGAACCGGCCGGTGGTGGCATGGCCGTTGCGAGGGTGCCACAGCTGGCCGTTACGAGGCGTAGATGGCCACACCGGCGGGTACTACCTGTAGTACATAAGTACTCCAACTGAGGATTGATGCCCGGGATGAAATGTGTCACAGCTGCTGGATGAAAATTCAATGGTGCGGGAGTACGGATTGGAGCACAGCAGCAGAGCAGGCAAGCCACGTCCAATCGGGTGTGTCTGTGGTAGAAAGTTGATGGTCACCGCAGTTCAGCTGGCCCGCATGTCATGCACACAAAGGCAGAGGTGGGGTGGGGCCGATAGGGATGAGGGGCACGTCGGGGGGATGAGGATCCCCTGATGCGAACAATCCTACCATTCTGTCACTGACATGTGGGACCCATAAGCGTGGGTCCCACCTGTCAGTGAAAGAAAGGCAGGGCAAGGCAGTGATAGCCACGTCATAGGATCTATGTCCACGTCAGGGGACGTCGTGCCGTGGGTTGGAGCGGTGTCGTGGGAATCGCGTGTGGGTGTGGCAGTGGTAGAAACAAGAAATGTGATGGTCGCCGTGGTTTAACTTCCATGGACAAGTTGTCATGTCTGCTGACACATGTATATCAAAACTAGAGTGTTTATATTTCAAGCATGTGAACAAGTATTACTCTACTACTTTGGATCCATTGCAACGCATGGGCCAGCAAGATAAACAAGTTGTAGTGTCCATCTCTATCTCTAGAGGCCTTCCCTCGTTCATCCTTTTCTCTCACAAGATAAACTACTCATACAAATGCATCTTGATGTTCCGTGGAACGCGCGAGGATGTTTCCTTGGAGGTCTCTCCAGCGCGGCGTGGCCGTAGTTGCAAGTTCACGCCCCTTGAGATGCCGAAGTTGAGGGGCACTCGGATTTCCTCCGATGAGCAGGTAACATGAGTTTGATCATGTAGTAAATGCATTCTAAAGACTACTTCCGTGTCCATTTACTAATTCTCCCCCTGCCCACTGTGTCACAGGTTAGGCTCGGTGCGAGTGGAGATTGGCTTGCATATGTACGGGAGGGTACCAACATCAATTTGAACAACATTTACAACGGTGAAACCGTTCCCGTAGAACCTTTGTCCAACATTGGGATCAGCCATGCAACGGGCCACCGCATGAATTGGTACGATGGAACTACGGTGAGATTGAATAAGATAGCACGAACCTTGCACATGGCGGTCAAAGGCGGACTATCCTGTCTGCGGCCGATTTGTTGCCGTACGAGTGGGAAGACGTTGTGCTCCTATCTAACCGCATCTTCGTGGTGACAAACCAGGGGACTTATTTTGTATGGGACACATCCTATGACATACTCCCTCTCTCCCAGTTTATTTGTTTTGAATCTTTTGTTTTATAAGTTTCAAATTCAAATTTAGAGCTCCCCATCACATGTTGAGATTACAATGTCCATTAAATCGTTGCGTGCATGTATAGTAAAGAAACAAATCTCAAGTTTGGCATGAATTCGTGTTGCGGGAGCACCACAAGCCCTGGCGCAGGAGTTACGTTTCCCTCTCAGGGCCGTCGGGACTGAGCTTCAGCGCCTTACTACACCTACCTTTGAGTCAATAACATGTGTACCCGATAGGTGACTGGTCCACATGTAATGCTCCCGTAGGCAGAGGGGCAGTAGGGCCAAGAGGGTGAGCCGCAGGTCGGGGGACATGTGGTTTCATGGGTTCGAGTGGCGTCGTGGGAATCGTGGGTGGCTGTGGTAGAAACTTGATGCTCGCTGCATTTTAGGTGGCCCACATGTCATCCACACAAAGGTAGAGGGGCTATGCGGCCAAGAGGGGTGAGGCGCACGTCGGGGGGCGTGGTGCCGTGGGTTGGAGAGGCGTCGTGGGAATCACGAGATGAAACGTGATGGTCGCCGTAGTTGAACTTCCATGGAAAAGCTGCCATGTCTACGGACACATGCACTGCATACCGATCACTAGAAGGAGTAGCAGAGAAAGCTATATATGCGGATAAATAGTTCCTTATAGTCAAGCGGACCCACGCTACTACTCTATTCCAAAGACATGCACACCATCGAAATAGTCCATCTATATCAATATACACCGAGAGGGAATAATTTTTTTTACAAGAGAGGAAATAGTTCATCCATCCATAATGCCCTCCTGCTGGTGCAGCCTTTTCTTCTTCTTCTTCTTCTTCTTCTTCTCATTCTCTATGGGAGACGGCTTTGCAACAAGCTCTTTGGACCTTGCAGCTATGTTGAAACTCACACGGGCATTGAGGGCAGCATATTTTATCTGCTCGTACGTCAAGGGATAATTCTCCCATCCAGATGACCTTAATGCCACCGTCTCATCACCCTTCTGAAGATTTCTACCGAGCACAAAATTTGCTACGTCGAATAGGGATGGTGTCTGTTTATCACAAACTTCTACATGAATTTTGATTCTGGTTTGTAGGTCAGTGATGCTATTCAAATCAAGGTTGTACGGCTCCAGCTTCTGTTTGTCCCCTTCGTTGGCTGCCCCACAGAAGTATACGTCCTCCCGAGACAAGAAATCGTGAAGCTCACCTGGTATGGAGGGCGAGTGTATGATGTGTTACACCAAAACTTCATCTTTGAGGCATAGCTGAAGGACGGCGGCGCGCTGGATCTTCCCGGGGGCACGCTCCGTGTACTTTGCGTCGAGACCGATGACCCTCGTCTCTACCTTTTTGGGGGAGTTGGATACATTGTTGATCCACTGCCGAAGAACCCTTGGGTGGATGGTGACCGTGGCAACTATGCGCATCGAGCCTTCGACGAGGACATGTTGGACGCTAAAAACCTGCATCTTGATCTCTATCGCCATTTGGAACCGCTAGAACGGAGGGCTATGGTTTGGAGAATTAGGATTAGCTGAATAGTCTAACTGAAGTAGTAGATGATTATTTAAAGAGGTTAAAACAATGTGAAAGCAGTGGGGTTTGGATGCAAATGAAGATGAAGGGGAGGTGACGAAGCCGAGGAGAATCGGTTCCTGATGGAGAAGTAAATGGGAGAAGTGGCGTGCAGGCAGTTGATTAGACGGCTAGGTAGACTAAACGAAAAGGCTATGCGGGTAGACTGGTGGGTCGTACCTATTCGTGTACGTGCCCATCCTTCCTGATAGGTGGGACCTATGCAAATAGATAAAAAAATGTGTCGTACTTTTTTTTGAGCACGTGAGTGGGAGACACAACATTCTCTGGTTAAGGAATACTCCCTCCGTTTAGGTGAGTATAAGTTACCTTATGAAAATCATGTTTTCCCAAAACCTTTAGGCGTGGAGCATTAACTTCCTCCTCGATCCCCTCCTAGCCTCGTTAGCCAGCGTTCTCTTCCTCCGCTGCCGCGTTCTACCTTTCCATTTTTCCTCTTCTCAAGTGTGGAACGATCTGCATGCCGTCCTTGATGCACCAGAACGACCAATGCATGCATCGTGTCAGAGCGTTGATTGGGCATGCACGAGAATTTGGTTCTGCTCGCAATATGGATGATACCTGAATGATGAAGTGAACAGGCATGCTAGCACGGGAGACCTATTTATGCTATACAATACTAGAGTACTCATGTACCTACTACTACTACTACTACTACTACTACTACTACTACTAGTAGTAGTAGTAGTAGTAGTAGTAGTAAAATTGTGGTACACTTGATGGTCAAAATATTATTCATCCGGTCTTCACAGTGAAGTGACAGCACCCTGCGCCTAACACTAGTCCAGGCAGCGTGTTCGGGCTACCAAAGTCAGTCTCACCCTATGCACAACGCAGTCTGTCACCGCCGCTGTACAGCACATTGGCGCCTTGCCTCGTCTCCCTCTCCGCTCCCATAGCACCACTCCATCTCCATCTCCTTCTCCGTCTCCATCTCACTGTGCCCCCGTGTACCGTCACCTCACTCGCCTCCCCCAGTACCACTATTCCCTCGCTAGCCGCTCCAGCACCGACATCCTTCTCCCCCGTAAATCAAGCCCCCTTCCAAACTCCACCATGGCCGAACGTGAACCGCGCAGCATCCATATGAGCCGCGATTGGAGCAATCTCCCTCATGACATCCTCGACCTCTGTTGTTCATGTATGGATATGTTGAGCGCCCTGCGGCTGGCTGCGTGCTCGAGGGACATGCACACGGCCATCATCGAAGCGAGGCCTAAGATTTTCAAGACACCCTGCTTGCTGCTATCTAGTCTTGCGAGATAGGCTCACAATGATACGGAGGCATGCATGATGCCCCTCGACTTCAATCCGATCTCCATTAGCCGAAACTTATTTGCAGGTATGTAGTGGGTCGCCGTACATCATTTCCCTCGACATCGATCCGATCACCATCGCCCAAAACTTCTTGGCAGGTATGTACTGGGTCGGCATGAACTCCCACTGGATGGCTGCCTTCAGAGAAGACGGTAAAAAGTTGGTGCTCGTGAACTTACAGACCTCCCATGAGATTATCCTTCCTCCGTTGGATTATATAGAGTATTACCATCGTGGTCCAAGTCATCTAGATTACTACATCAGTTGGACGGACCTTGTTTTGTAGAAGATTGTAATCTGCCAAGTGCCCACACGACATGCGAATTACACAGACAACAAGCTAATTGCCTTGTTCGACCGCAGACTCGCCTATCTTTACGTCAGTGCCTTCTTTAGCTGGAGACAACTCGGCTCGCAGTGGATCATCGTCAAAGCTGATACACAGCTCTGTGATGCTATTGAACACAATGGCATCATCTACGCGATCGACAAAGTAGATGGCACGACGTATTGCTGGGACGGCGCGTGTAAGTTGTTTCCTCTCATGTTAATGATGACGCCATGACACTGTTTGAACTTTTTGTGATGATTGGCATATCTCTGTTTGAGAAGAATTTGAGTAGAACTATGGCAATGTATTAGAGATGCCGTAAATCAGCTATATTTGGAATGAGTTAATTCATGCGATTGTGACCATGTCATTACAGCCAATTTGTACCCTGAATAATGAAACGGTTAGGTATATATGGATATTATCCTTATTTTATAGTAATCTATATACTACTACTAAATATGAGTGTGTATCAATGGCCATGTTAGTTTCCTCATTTTCATGATGTAGATACATGCACCACACTGTTGGTTTCATCTAACCATATATTAGGGAAGTAAATGTGCATATGCAGAACTCTATATTTGGAAGTAGTGAAATCCTGCAATGCTTACCATGTGTACATACCTATATTCGCCCTTCAGCAATCAATGGCTAGAATAATATCCTCACAAAAATTTTGCCCACAGAACACGAGTATATAACTATGCATGGTCTGTTAGTTTCCTTGAAGAATTTGTTTGTGAGGACAGAACATGATTACATAACATGCATGACATGGTAGTTTCCTGTGAACAATCGATTGCGAGATAACATGAGTATAACCATGCATGGCACTTCTATATTTTTGAACCCAGTATACATTTCCCTGTATTTTCCTCCCAGTTCCAACAGGGACATATCAATGCTGTTTCTTGCATTATCCTACTCATACTCTGAACAATGCTAATCTTACATTAACAATGCATGTCCTTTTTGATATGATGCAGTGTCCCTACAGTTACTGCCCTTTGTAATCACACCACCTTTGCCAAAAACAGGGAAGCACAACTGGTTCCTCGCTCGATCAGACGATGGCAAAAGACTGATGATCATTCGGACACATGAGCCGGAAAAGTTATATTGCAAAAACCCCATTGTATACAAGCACCGTGTAATATGTGAGTATCCGGACAGTGGCTGTTACGTCTATGAGCAGGATACCAGCTTGTTGGGGCCTTTTGGATTTTTTAGTTGGAGGCGGGTAAACAACCTTGGTTCACACTCTCTGTTTCTCGGACTCAATTATCTGATTAACCAGGAGATCACCGTTGGCAAGGACCTTGATGGCAGAGAGGCTCTGTTTGCTATGGAAAACTGTGTCTACATGGCGAGCCCTAGGAGTTCGGGAGCAAACTCCCCTGATTGTCAATGATACAACCTGCAGCCAAAAGTAGGTGAGAATGACAAAGGCATCCAGATTAACTTTGATCATTGGATGTCTCAATTATAGCAGGCAGTGATGTGGTTCGAGCCTTCAGGTTGATAGGTAATTGGGCTGTTGCATCGAAAGGGTGGAGTACTGGTGTCTCCAGATCACTGGTCGCTAAAGCGGGGCTGCAAATTATGATGGTGTTGGATCATCTCTTCGAATGACTTTGTTGTCTTTGCTGCTGGTTCTGGATGGGTAGTTCTTTCTTTTGTTATGCATATTCCTTGTCATTTGGTCATCCTCGTCTATGTCACTCTTACTATGTAATAGTTGCTTCTATTTAGAATGTCATTCTCGTCTGGATCACGAGAGTCTGAGTGCTGCAGATGGGTGTGTTTTGGTGGTGTAGCAAGACTTCTTATGAACTATCATGTCTTGTTGTTTATGTCAGTAGTAGTCACTAGTCAGTGTTTGAATGTTGTATATATCGTTGTTTCGAACTGTTTATTGTCTCGAACTACTGGTGGGATAAATGAGGGCATCACCATTCTCCAGTGTTTGGAGTATATCTCCTTTTTTCAAGTTATATAATTTGAGCTTAGTGTCTTTTCGATGATGTACACTTGTTTGGGCCAGTGAGGTATCATTGAATATGGGCCGAGTAGTAACGCAATGCCAAACAGGTCAATTATGACTCTCAGGCCGGGCTCTCAAAAGATCCTAAAAAAAGGCCGAGCTCTCCAAAAAAGAATGAATAAGGACTCTTAGGCCGACATGTGGGCGCCACCGGTGTTTTCGTGCGCTTGCGCACCGAGAGCATATTGGCGCGTGCTCGAAATTCATGCTACCTTTTCATCCTCAGTCTCCCACCCCTCCCCCACCTCTAGAATCTCGATTCCTACTCTAGTTCCCCCAAATCCCCCTCCTGTACTCCTTGTACTCAAGCGCACTATCATGTCGCCGGTCAACGCGGATCTCCGAGCCGGAGATTCTGAGGTCCGTCCTGCTTTCGGTCGCTACGTGATGTCGCTCAACAGTGGCATGGCGGCGCTTGACGACCAGTTTTCCAGCAAAGTGCTGATGGTAACCATCAATGGCGATCGACCTCCCGCCTCGCCGGATGACCTTGTCAAAGCTCTTGGCATTGTGCACGACATCCAAATAAGTGACTTGATCGTCAAA
Source organism: Triticum dicoccoides (assembly GCF_002162155.2). Classification (NCBI taxonomy): domain Eukaryota; kingdom Viridiplantae; phylum Streptophyta; class Magnoliopsida; order Poales; family Poaceae; genus Triticum; species Triticum dicoccoides. The sequence continues at coordinate 473,951,133 of NC_041392.1, read as the reverse complement.
GTCTGTCCGCCACCGGCTGATTTCTTCGTCAGGTTCGGGACAAATTTCGACTGCAGTCGTGTGTTCAAATCTTCCCGGCGTTTGTTTTGCGATGGCGCGCTGGTGAGCTTTGATCGGTGGCACCCAGGATGGGGCTCGGTGCCCTCTGAGCTTGAGTTTTTAGCAAAGCTTACCTTCCACGGCATGCCTCGACGTGCTTGGAACAGCGAGTCCATGAATGAGCTTATCAACGAGGTGTCATTGAATATGGGCCGAGTAGTAATGCAATGCCAAATAGGTCAATTATGACTCTCAGGCCGGACTCTCAAAAGAAAGAATAGGGACTCTAAGGCCAACATGTGGGCGCCACCGGTGTTCTCAAGCGCTTGCGCATCGAGAGCATGTTGGCGCATGTTCGAAATTCATGCTACCTTTTCATCCCCCATCAACCGCCCCTCCCCCACCTCTGGAATCTCGATTCCTACTCCAGTTCCCCCAAATCCCCCTCATGTACTCCGTGCACTCAAGTGCAATATCATGTCGCTGGTCAATGTGGATCTCCGAGCCGGAGATCCTGAGGTCCGTCCTGCCTTCAGGCGCTGCATGCTGTCGCTCAACAGTGGCATGGCGGCGCTTGACGACCAGTTTGCCGGCAAAGTGCTGATGGTAACCATCAATGGCGACCGGCCTCCCGTCTTGCTGGACGACCTTGTCAAAGCTCTTGGCATTGCGCACGACATCCAAATAAGTGACTTGCTCATCGAAGTCTGTCCGCCACCGGCTGATTTCTTCACCAGGTTCCGGACAACTCTCGACTGTAGTCGTGTGTTCGAATCTTCCCGGTGTTTGTTCTGCGATGGCGCACTGGCGAGCTTTGATCGGTGGCACCTAGGATGGGGCTCGGTGCCCTCTGAGTTTGAGTTTTTAACAAAGCGTACCTTCCACGGCATGCCTCGACGTGCTTGGAACAGTGAGTCCATGAATGAGCTTATCAATGACCTTGGAGGTGAGCTCGTAAGTATGTTTGTTCCTCTAGACAGCTGGGCTCTGACGATTATGGCATGGATGAAGAAGCCGTCCACCATACCGAAGGTGATTGGTGTTGAGATACCAGTGCAGGAACTGGGGTTGTACTATTTGTCGCCACCAAGGCCGCCGTGGACCACGTTAGGGATGTACCTATATCGAGTGTTCGTGCATGTCGAAGAAGTGGTCAATCCATCAATCGAAGTCCTGCTGCAGCCGCTGGTGCCAGGGTCCATCGACGATGTCCATTATAGGAGTCAACGTCAGACTTTCCCTGTGTTGCTTGGAACGATGGATGGCACAGGGCCTACTCCATCGCGCGGCGGAGGCCACTGCTTCTTTGGGAGAAGAGGCAGGGCTGGCTGCCTGGATGTGCTCTAATTTGAGGAAACAACTAAATCTTGTGAGATACTAGTTAAATCTAAGCTATGGGTGTGAAGCACTGATATGCCAGTACATTTGATTGTGACCTGTTCTAATTTTGTACCTGAACTTTTTTTAGGAAGGGTTGTACGTCAACTTAATGTGCTAGGAGAACTTATTGTGTTGTCTGTCTGTTTTCTTTGCACAACATTCAAGATATTTCCCCGTCATTGATAAAGACGATGAACCGTTATGTACGACTTCGTTGGTTTCAACATAGCCCTTCCCGTAGTGATCCACTGCTTCCATCCTGATTGTGCCGCTTGCGTGAAAATTTTGTATGCAAGTTCAGTGTGCTATGATGTTCTATATGATTGTGTCAACTATATAAGTTTTTACTGAGCATTAGCAATGCATATGGCTGAAAGATGTATTTACGAGCATTGGCCAATGGGTCTCTCTCTCTCTCTCTCACACACACACACACACATGCGCGCGCACACACGCACAAGTGGGACCCATTGAATTATTTATTTGCTCGTGACAGCTTTTAATTAGGTTCCACTGTAACCTAACTTTTTTCTTTAGTTATTAATTGAGCTTAGTGACATCAAAAAGTTGTACAGAAGCCTTGTTTGGGCCTTTCCAGCGTCGCTGAATGTGGGCTGAGTAACCATGTTAGGTTGTACTGTGCTACACAGGCCTTTTTTCGCTATTTTTTAAATAATATATTTTTTAATTAATTTTCATAAATATTACGCTGGGTAATTTTTTTCAAAAATAATACACCGTCGGCCCGCTGCAGGCTGACTGGGCCTAGTCGGCCCACAGTAGGCCGATTGGATTCCAGTCGGCCTACAGCTGGCCGACTAGCCCCTGTTGGCCCACTGTGGGCTGATTAGGTCCTGTCGGCCCACTGTGGGCCGACTCGAGCTAATTGGCTTGCTGTGGGCTAATTGTTTTTGCAAAAGTGTTAATCATGTATTTAAAAAATATGTGTATTGTGACCTCCTCCGCTCACTGTGGGCCCACCATTGACTAAAAAATCTGTTTTAAAAAGTGTTAATCATGTATTTAAAAATTGTTAAATGTGTGTATAAAAAATGTTCCTTATCTATACAATTTTTTTTAAATGTGTGTATAAAAAATTGCTTTTTTCAACATCAGCAATGCAACTAGGCCGACAGTTGCACACAATATCCGGGTCAACTTGTTATTCTCCGCCCCGCTGGGCTACAAACTTTCCTAGGAGGTATGCATTAGGCTTAACAAGAAAAACGACTTTAAGAAATAATAAAAATGGGATGTAATTATAATAACTGGACAGTTACTATGGACCAAACACGTAATTGAATAGCCACCACTCTCTGAACCTGGCCTCAGGAGGAGGAAGGCCGAAGTCGATCCCTGAAGCAGCCGTCTTTGGCACGGCGAAGAAGCTCACGCACCCTGAGCACTGAGTGGGGTCGCTCATGCGCAAGGAAAAGAAGTGGCGCAGCAGGGCAACGGAAGGAGGTATGCCTATCATCACCTCGCAAACAAAAGCAAAGACAGCCAGAAGGGTAATGGACTCCAGCCCGAGGTGCATCATATGGATATGATAATGGGAGAGCACCGCATTGAAGAAGGAGGAAAAGGGGGGAACCAGACCCGCCCACAGAGCATCGGTGAAGAAACGGACCTCCTTGACGATCCTGTAAAGGGAGGCATGGGATGCAAGCTAGGCCGTGGTCCTGCCACACTCATTGAAGATAGTTGCAAGGGAGGAGCGGACCTTGTCCAAAGCTTCTGGATTGAGTATGATCGACCGGGCGACGGCGGGGGTCGAGGCTGGAGGTGTGCTGGGCGAAGGCACGGGCTTCTTTCCCCTTCCCTTCTTCGTCGGCACCAAGGCGGTGAAAAGGAGGAAGAACTCGGGTCGGATTGGCGGCGGAGGCAGGAGCTCAAAGAAGATGGAAAGATAGGAGGCGGGCGAGCAACGGAAAGGAGGAACGATTGTGTGAAACTGCGGGTCCGCTTAGCCGGGCGCACAACAAGGCGTCGTGGGAAAGCGAAGATGCCCACGTCCAATCAATCGCCACACGGCGCCGAAAGCCGCAGGCTTTTGGGGCTCACGGCGCTTTGCGATCGCCCCTTCGCCTTCCTGCAAGGCCAAGCCCGGGCACACCTTGGGCCCGGGGGCTACTGTCGGCGTTCTGGGAACGGGGGTCCCCAGACTTGCCTGCCTATGGCCTGCGGCGTGGCTCAAGTGGGGGGCCCAGCACGGCCCATCTTCATCAGCTCAAGCTCAAGACCCTCGCGAGGGGCCAAGCCTCGCGGGGTGGACGACAGGAAGCTTCCTCAGAGGCGGCCCCATCCGGCAGGCTCGCGACGAGGCAGAGAGATCAAGGCAGGGGTACCTCACGAGGAACCCGTGACGCAAGCCATGACGATCGAGACTAGGTGGGCGCCGTCCTGCGCAGCGTCCTTGTTTCCCCTTTGGTGCAAAGGGGGCAAGCACAGGCCAAGGCATCAGGCAAAGGTTGCCATTCCGGTGCAACGAGACCAAGACCAGCAGAGCGGCAGGACGGAGGTTACCATGGAGCCCAAGATGGCGTCATCACCAGTACTTTTGGCAGCCGAAGACCACTTTTGGTTAGGATAACTTGTACTACATGTTCCCCTTCAAAATGGCCAAGTGTTGGCGCCCTTCCCGCCCATTATTTGGGGAGAGGCCCAGGGCCTCTATAAATAGAGCTAGCCACCACAGAGTAGAGGGATCTATCTACCTAAAGAGGAGAGATCTGGTAGAACCCTAGCAGAGAGAGAGAGGCGACTAAACTCACCCTAGCAGTTCATCGCACCAGCTCAAGAACACCTCTCTCGAGGCTGTTCTTCCCTTGTACTATTTCTCATCAGCCCCTGAGGCAATCCACCACACCACACATTGGAGCAGGGTATTACACCACAACGGTGGCCCGAACCAGTATAAACCTTGTGTCCCTTGTGTTGTTCGTTGTTTCCAGCTATGCGAGGAGATTGGGCGTAGATCAGTAGGGGAGAGATCTCTGTGCACACCCCAGTGTTCGAACCTCAAGGGTCTGCCGGAACCCGTAATCCGACAGCTCCATCGCATAGATGTCCCTCATAGCACGCTTCCATTCCCGCTTGGGAATATGGGTTGCGTATATCATGTTTACCATTTTCACTTGGGGAGGGAATGTCTTCTATCCTCCTGTGTTCGATGGCCGGGGCTCCTCCTCGTCGTCGCTATGCAGCCCCTTTTCCTTGTTTTCACCATTTAACTTGCCAGCCTGTTTGAACACCCAGCATTCTCTGTTGGTGTGGTTGGCTGGTTTATCGGGGTGACGTGAATTTGACATGAACCATCGAGTATGCGGTCCAAGCTGGATGGGCCCGGATTGCTTCTTTTTAACGGCTTTTTCCGCTGACCGAATTTAGAGCAACTGAATCTGGCGTTGACTGTTGTGTCTTCGGCGTTGTCGCCGTTGTTGCGGCGCTTGTGTCTGTTGCGACGTGGCATGTCGTTGCTATCTTTGGCATCTGAATTAATAGGGTTTCTTGAAGTGTTGTTGCTGCGAACCAGCCGGCTATCCTTGCCTGCACAAAAGCGGGTCATGAGTGTCGTGAGGGCTGCCATGGACTTCCGCTTTTCTTGGCCGAGGTGTCGGGCGAGCCACTCGTCGCGGATGTTATTCTTAAATGCCGCTAAGGCCTCGGCATCCGGATAGTCGACGATTTGGTTCTTTTTAGTTAGGAACCGAGTCCAGAATTTCCTGGCTGATTCCCCTGGCTGTTGGGTTAATTGACTTAAGTCATCGACATCCGCTTGAGCCACGCCTCAGGCAAGTCTGGGGACCCCCGTTCCCAGAATGCCGATAGAGAACTTGGGCACCGGCGGCTTTGCCTTGATGCCAAATGTTGGCGGGGAGGGGGCTTCCGTTTCCCAGCCGGGTACTGGCACAGGTAAGCCGTTTGCCATTCGTCCCTGCTTCCCCTCTTCTCTTTTTTGGCTCCGGGTCCTGGCCTTGCCTCACCCCCTTCTTTGGCTCCCAGATTCCTCCTCGGTGAACCCAGAGGACGTGGACGCCGGCATTGAGGGCGTCTGGACGCTGTCATTGAGGGCGTCGCGAAGGCCGCCCGGGCGGACGCCGAGAGGATCGCCGACGAGGAGGCCGCCAAAGACGCTGCCGAGGACGCTGCTGAGGGGCCCACCAGGGAGGCCGACAAGGCTGCCGCTGAGGAGGCTGGCAAGGGGCCTGCTAGGGAAGCCGGGAGGACTGTTGCCGAGGAGGAGGAGAAGGAGGAGGCTGGTGACCAGCCTTCCTCCTCTGCTGCTTCCGGCTCCGGCAAGTACCTGAGGGTGGGTGACGATTTGTTCGTCCACCTTCCAGGCGCGTCGAGCACCAGGACACCCGTTGAGGGAGAGGTGTTTGACGACGAAGTGCTTGCCGCTGCCGGGGTTGAAGTCATCGACGAGCCGATTGTTGGCGGTGACGGCTCGTAGGAAGAGCGATTCCTCCACGCCATGGGCGCCAGCTTCCGGAAGCTCCAAGCGCTCCACCGCGCCCGCCTGGACAAGGCTAAGTCCAGGGTGGTGTGGTGGAGAAGGCGGAGGCGGACCTCCAGAAGCGCGTTGCCGAGGCGCAGGACTGTTTCTGCGAGGCCCACAAGGAGCTCAAGGCGGCCCAGGGTGAGCACGCCAGGCGCGGCGTGGAGCTCACCATGAAGCTCGCCGATGTCGAGAAAGCTCAGGAGGTGGCGAAGAACTTGGCCGAGGCCGCCGAAGCCGCTCGGACTCAGCGCGAGGCCGCGCTGAACTCCCAGGAGGAGGACCTCGCTACGCGCAAGGAGAAGCTTGCCGCCATGCTTCGTGTCAAGGATGCAATGGTGGAGAAGCTTGTCTTGCAGCGGACCAGCGATCTGGAGCAGAGGCACAAGGAGTCACTCAATGCCCAGGCCTAGGTTCATGCCGGCAAGGTGGAGGAGCTGGAGGCAGAGCGCGACAGGCTGAAGGAGCAGGCCCTGAGGCTGTCCCAGGAGCAGGACATGCTCAATAGTGCCCTGACGGAGGCGCAGGGCGCGGTCGTCCGCATGGCTGGGGAGCTCTCCGAGGCTAACAACTCTATCAAAGACCTCAAGCTAAAGCTGGAGGGTCTCGAGAAGGTGCTGTCGGAGGCCAGAACCCGAGAGGGGACCCTGGCCAAGGAGCTGGAGGCCGAGAAGCTGTTGCGGAAGAACGAGGGCCTCAACTTCGCTGACCACGTAGAGGGCGAGAACCGTTGGCTCGATCGCCTTGCCACCGTCGCCAACCAGGCCGCCGCGTAGCTGGCCCTCATGGGGATGCCGAACGTGAGGTATGTCCCGGAGCGGGGCGTGAGCGCCAATTGCAGCCTGACCATATTCTTCGAGAAGGTCGTTGGCGCTCTGGAGCGGCTCCATGCCAACCGGGCGGCCTCGCTGGCCGACGAGTCCCGGAGGTTTTTCCAGGGTGCCATGACCAAGGTTCTCACCAAGGTGGCGCACTGGTACCCCGACCTTGACTTCGACGCCGCGCTGGAGATCTTGCCGGAGGGAACCGACCTTGCGCCACTCAGGGAGCGCATCGAGCCCATCATCAGCCGTGTCGGCGGAATTTTGAGGGTGGAGGGCCAGCGCCGGGATTAGGCATCCCTTTTTTCTTTATCGCCGCTGCAGGTTCACAACCAAGACAATTGCTATCTCTAGTTAGAACCGCAGCAACAATTTGATGTAACATAACTCTGCAACACTTTTTAGTATCATGCATGTTATTTTCCTGTTCGATCTTTCCTTGTATGTCCACCCTACGTAACTAGGTAGGCTTGCCGGCGCGTAAACCCAGGGCGGCGTCGTGGGGACGGATCCCCATTGGCCTGCCGGGTGTGCTTGCTACCGGGCGGACCACCTTACCGCCCTTAGCGCGGCCGCCCGAACTGTCGAGTTTGACTCAAGTCAGAGTCAGGAGCGTTGCCAGGTGCGGAAGGCTACCCCACCACTCTCGACGCGGCAGCTTTGAGCTGTTGAGCAGACTCGAAACAGAACAAAGGCGTTGCCAATCACCGGGGGGCTTGCATGCAGGTTTCCCATACATAGGCCAGATCTCCGAGGACAATAACCTTAAGTGTAAGAGGAAATAATCCAAGGCTCTGAATGACTTAGCTTTTCTATCGCCGAGACGGCGTCGTTCCTCCAGCCGCCTTCTTCTCAGAAACCAAAAGCGATGAAGAACCGCTAGGCTAACTACCAGACTAGATTCTCACAATTGTGCCCCCCTACCTGGTGCGCCAAGGATGTCGGTGTGGAACGACACCTATGGGATCACAAGAATCCCTACTACGGTTGCCAGGGCGCAGGGTTGCGAGGAGAGTAGGGCTAGTAGACAGCACAAGGATTGTTTACCCAGGTTCGGGCCGCGAGGATGCGTAAAACCCTAGTCCTGCTTTCGTGGATGTATTTCTGAGAGTTCTAGAGCTCTCGAACTAGCTGTGGTCAGCGTGTGGTTCCAAAGAGCCGAATCCCCCTCCTCGTCACCTCGGGCCTCCTTCTATAGGAAAAAGGGGTTGCCACAGTGGCACACAGGAGGTGGAAAGGTCTACAGTGGCACGAGGTTATCCCTCGTATTACAGGACAAGGTGCATTTAATGCATCACTTAGGTGTCCTCTTACTTTATCGGGGATGGGGGCGAGGCTCGTCCCGTCCATCGCCACTCCTCCTCGCTTCGACATGCGCCTCGGCCGGGGATGCGTGCGGTGGCATGTAGGCAGGCAGGTAGCTAAGTTGGTGTGGTGGTGGAGCCTTTACGAAGATCTGCATGCCGCCACGCAGGCGCTTGATGAGTTGGCCTGGGAGCTGCACGTTGCCACGCAGGTGCCCGCCCAGCTGGTTGGGCTGGCAGCTGCATGTGAACGGCGGTGGAAGCTTGGTTGACATGGGCTTGGTGGTGGCCTTGCTGGTGTCTTTGGCGAGGGCCTTGCCGGGTGGCGTGTTGTCATCCCCGGCAAGGATCTTGCCGGGGGCCTGGTGGCCTTCCTTGGAAAGGCTCTTGCAGAGAATCATCGTCTTCTGATCTGATCTTGAATATGTCTTCACAAAGATCTATATACCACCATAGGGGTGCCTTCCCGAGTCCTGGCCCCACGCTGATGATGGCACTGGGGGGCGTGGGCTCAAGGGTGGCTTGCTTTGTTGGTGCGGGGCGAGCTGTCCCGGCAAGAGTCTTGCTGGGGCCGCTGAGGCCACCCGGCAAGGGTCTTGCCGGGGGAACTCGCTTCGTCCCTCTGCTCTTTGTGGTCTTGGCCTTGGCATTGCTTTGGGCTTCGATCTTACCTTGGCTCACCTCCCTCGTTCTGCTTGGTGTGGCCGTGGGCGCAACTCTGACTGCCCGTGCACAGGAAAAGTGGTACAAAGATGCGCCCATATTTTTGTACACCGACAGAAGGCCGGAAAATGGAACTTTCATGACAAGATTCAGCAAAGCGGCATTAATTTCACAAGATTCAGCATCGGTAAGTGGAGCAATCGGAGTACTAATAAAATCATTGTTGTTGGTATTGGTAAAGTCACACAATTTAGTGTTATCTTGAGCCATCGTGACAAGCAAGCAATCCAACACACAAGCAAACAAAAAGCAAGCGGGCAAAAAGAGGAAAATAGAGAAAGAGAGGGAGGATAGAGAGCGAGGGCGAATAAAACGGCAAGGGTGATGTGGGGGAGAGGAAAACGAGAGGCAAATGGCAAATAATGTAATGCGGGAGATAAGGGTTGTGATGGGTACTTGGTATGTTGGCTTTTGCCTAGACGCCAGAAATGACTCGTTGTCGGGAGTCAAATCTTGACTTGCGCGAACCTCCTCGGCAATGGCGCCAGAAATTCTTCTTGCTACCTCTTGAGCACTGCGTTGGATTTCCCCGAAGAGGAAAGGATGATGCAGCAAAGTACCGTAAGTATCTCCCTCAGTTTTTGAGAACCAACATATCAATCCAGTAGGAGGTTGCGCGCGCGTCCCTAGTACCTGCACAAAACAAATAACTCCTCGCAACCAACGCGATAAGGGGTTGTCAATCCCTTCACGGTCACTTATGATAGTGAGATCTGATAGATATGATAAGATAATTTTATGGTATTTTTGTGATAAAGATGCAAAGTAAAATAAAAGCAAAGTAAAAAAGCAAAGGAAATAACTAAGTATTCGAAGATTAATATGATGAAGATAGTCCCAGGGGCCATAGGTTTCACTAGTGGCTTCTCTCAAGAGCACAAGTATTTTACGGTGGGTGAACGAATTACTGTTGAGCAATTGACAGAATTGAGCATAGTTATGAGAATATCTAGGTATGATCATGCATATAGGCATCACGTCCGAGACAAGTAGACCGACTCCTGCCTGCATCTACTACTATTACTCCACTCATCGACCGCTATCCAGCATGCATCTAGAGTATTAAGTTCATGAAAACAGAGTAACGCCTGAAGCAAGATGACATGATGTAGAGGGATAAATTCATGCAATATGATAAAAAAACCCATCTTGTTATCCTCGATGGCAACAATACAATACGTGCCTTGCTGCCCCTACTGTCATTGGGAAAGGACACCGCAAGATTGAACCCAAAGCTAAGCACTTCTCCCATTGCAAGAAAGATCAATCTAGTAGGCCAAACCAAACTGATAATTCAAAGAGACTTGCAAAGATAACAAATCATACATAAAAGAATTCAGAGAAAATTCAAATATTGTTCATAGATAATCTTGATCATAAACCCACAATTCATCAGTCTCAACAAACACACCGCAAAAAGAAGATTACATCGAATAGATCTCCACAAGAGAGGGGGAACATTGTATTGAGATCCAAAAAGAAAGAAGAAGCCATCTAGATAATAACTATGGACCCGAAGGTCTGAGGTAAACTACTCACACTTCATCGGAGAGGCTATGGTGTAAATGTAGAAGCCCTCCGTGATGGATGACCCCTCCAACAGAGCTTCGGAACAGGCCCCAAGATGGGATCTCGTGGATACAGAAAGTTACGGCAATGGAATTAGGATTTTGGCTCCGTATCTGATCGTTTGGGGGTACGTAGGTATATATAGGAGGAAGGAGTACGTCGGTGGAGCAACAAGGGGCCCACGAGGGTGGAGGGCAGGCCTGGGGGGTAGGCGCGCCCCCTACCTCGTGGCCTCCTCCTTTGTTTCTTGACGTAGGGTCCAAGTCTCCTGGATCATGTTCGGTGAGAAAATCACGTTCCCGAAGGTTTCATTCCGTTTGGACTCCGTTTGATATTTCTTTTCTTCGAAACCCTAAAATAGGAAAAAAAAACAACAATTCTGGGCTGGCCTCCGGTTAATAGGTTAGTCCCAAAAATAATATAAAAGTGGATAATAAAGCCCAATAATGTCCAAAACAGTAGATAATATAGCATGGAGCAATCAAAAATTATAGATACGTTGGAGACGTATCACTCCACTGCGCGCTCCGCCACCAGCTACTGTTCAACCAGCCCTCTCCACGGGGTCCTGTTCAACCACCACTCCATGGGCTACTGTTCATCCAGCCCTCCACCGGCTACTGTTCAACCAGCCCTCCATGGGGTCCTGTTCATCTAGCCCTCCACGGGGTCCTATTCATCCACCCCTCCACGGGGGCCTGTTCATCCACCGACTCGATCGATCGGGGTACTGTTCATCCAGCGGCAACAACCTCTACTACCATGGGGTCATCTTCATCCAACCCCCACCAGGAACTGTTCATC
>NC_041392.1:473815461-473939534 GCF_002162155.2 Triticum dicoccoides | reverse complement strand
CAGTTCATCCAGAGGCAGCATCGATCGTCTTCTGTTAGCAGCAGTAGGGAAGGAATCACTCGGGTTCAGTTAACAGCAAGGGATCGATCGTTCGGGTTCAGTAACATAGCTAGTGCAATCGCTCAGGTTCAGTTAGAACCCAATGCCTCGCACACACGCGCGTACGTACGAGAGAAACGCGCATCGCTCGGCCCCCGACCACCCACCGTAACCGAGAACTCTGATATTTTCCTCGACCTCGCTTCTACCACGGTTTTTCCGTCATGGACGGCCCAAAGAATGTCATGCAGCTGCATCTCCGGCCCGCCCAGGACGAAAAGCCCATTTTTTGTCATGATTTTTTTGTCCTAGAAGTAGGACCCCACCACATCTATGATGATACCGGGTTTTGTCACAATTATCGTCATAGAAGTGTCACAAGTATGACAGAAAAAATTCGTTCGGCACAAAATGTCATGGATGTGTCTTTTTTTTGTAGTGATATCTGTGGTGACAATGGGATGTTCTATTGATTCACTTGATGTATGTTTTGGCACTCAACTCACGGATTCCCAAGGTGACATTGGGGTAATCTATGCATAGGGGTTGATGCACATTTTCTTCCTATGTTCTCTGATAGAAACTTTGGAGTGATTCTTTGTTGCACGTTGAGGGATTGTTATATCAATTATGTTTTCATTATTGAGAGAATTTTCACTAGTGAAAGTATGAACCCTAGGCCTTGACTAGTGCAAATTCTCTCAATAATGAAAACATAATTGATATAACAACCCCTCAACGTGCAACAAAGAATCACTCCAAAGTTTCTATCGGAGAACGTGGTACAAAAACGTGCAACAACCCCTATGCATAGATTACCCCAATGTCACCTCGGGAATCCGCGAGTTGAGTGCCATAACATACATCAAGTGAATCAATGGAACATCCCATTGTCACCACAGATATCACTACAAAAAAAGACACATCCGTGACATTTTGGGCCGAATAAAAAAAATTATGTCATACTTATGACACTTCTACGACAATAATTGTGAAAAAACCTCGTATCACCATAGATGTGGTCGGGTCCTACTTCTATGAAAAAAAATCATGACAGAAAATGGGCTTTTCGTCCTGGGCAGGCCGGAGACGCAACTGCATGACATTCTTTGGGCCATCCATGACGGAAAAACCGTGGTAGAAGCGAGGGCGAGGAAAATATCGGGGAGTTCCCAGTTCGGTGGGTGGTCGGGGCCGAGCGATGCGCGTTTCTCTCGTACGTACGCGTGTGTGTGCGAGGCATTGGGCTCTAACTGAACCCAAGCGAGGCGTTGGTCTCTAACTGAACCCGAGCGATTACACTGCAGGCTACGAGTTACACTGAACCCGAGCGATCGATCGATCCCTTGCTATTAACTGAAGCCGAGTGATTCCTTCGCTACTGTTGCTAACTGAAGCTGATCAATGCTGCCTCTAGATGAATAGTGAGTGTTGTTGGGGGGTTAATATGAATAGTTCCCGGTGGGTGTTGGGTGAACAGGACCCCATGGTAGTAGAGGCCGTTGTCACTGGATGAACAGTACCCCGACCGATCGAGCCGGTGGATGAATAGGACCCCGTGGAGGGCTGGATGAACAGGACCTCGTGGAGGGCTACTTGAACAGTAGCCGGTGGAGGGCTGGTTGAACAGTAGCCCGTGGAGGGCTGGATGAATAGTAGCCCGTGGAGGGCTGGATGAACAGTAGCCCGTGGAGGGGTGGTTGAACAGGACCCCGTGGAGAGGGCTGGTTGAACAGTAGCTGGTGGAGGAGCGCGCGGTCGAGCCTAGATGAATAGGAGCTCGTGGAGGCAGTAGACGGTGGATGAACAGTAGCCCATGGAGGCAGTCGACGGTGGATGAACAGTAGCCCGTGGAGGCCGTCGACGGTGGAGATGAACAGTATGCCGTGGAGTCCCGTTTTGCGGTACGCCACACCCCTCCCGATGAGCAGGACCACCGTTTCGACCGTAGCACTCCAAAACAAGTCTGTTTCCTCCGTTTTGTGGTATGCCACACCCCTCCCGATCAACATGACCCCCTTTCGACTGTAGGAGGTCCGTTTCCTCCGTTTTACGGTACGTCAGACCCCTCCCGATGAACAGGATCCCGTTTCCATCGTGGCTGGACGAACACAAGGCCGTTTCCTCCGTTCTGCGATACGCCAGGCCTCGTTTCCATCTGCTGTTTCGACCAAGCCGGTTGGCTCCCGATGAACATCACGCGTTTCGTTGCCTCCCGATGAACACGACACATTTCGTTGACTCCCCATAAACACGACGACGACGCAGTTTCTCCATTCCGACCCAGCCACAGCCATGTACACGAGCCCTGGCCGTACATATGCGCGAGTAGGCGTTCGAAACCCCGCCCGTATGTACGTACGTGGTCGTATTTTCTTTCTTGCACCCTGGCCGCTGTACTTACGTGTACAAGCTACGTGTGCTCCTCTACTACGACATGTGCCCTTCTTTGCATGTCCATGGTTCATCGTTGTAGCCTGCAGACAGACCGATCGACCAGTATGTACAAACACGTTCGCGACCAGAATGACAATGCTACGTACGCTTCGACCAGGTGGGTCCCGATGTTGAGGAACACAGTAATTTCAAAAAAATTCCTATGCACACGCAAGATCATGGTGATGCATAGCAACGAGAGGGGAGAGAGTTGTCTACGTACCCTCGTAGACCGTAAGAGGAAGCATTATGACAATGTGGTTGATGTAGTCGTACATCTTCACGATCGACTGATCCTAGTACCGAAAGTACGACACCTCCGTGATCTGCACACGTTCAGCTCGGTGACGTCCCATGAACTCACGATCCAGCAGAGTGTCGAGGGAGAGCTTCGTCAGCACGACGGCGTGATGATGGTGATAATGATGCTACCGGAACAGGGCATCGTCTAAGAACCGCTACGATATGACCGAGCTGGATTATGGTGGAGGGGGGCACCGCACACGGCTGCAAACAATCAACTTGTGTGTTCTAGGGTGCCCCCAGCCTCATATCAAGTAGTTGGACTAGGAAAGGGGGAGTCCAACTAGGAAGAAGGGGGGAAGGAAAGAGGGGGCACCCCCTCCTTGTCCAATTCGGACTCCCGAGGGGGGCGGCCAGCCGTATGGCCCCTCCTCTCTCTCTCACAAGGTCATGGCCCATTAGTTCCCCCGGGGGTTCCGATAACCCCTCGGCACTTCGATAATTATCCGGTGACCCCCGGAACTCATCCGGTGTCCGAATATAGCCATCCAATATATCAATCTTTATGTCTCAACCATTTCGAGACTCCTCGTCATGTCCATGATCAAATCTGGGACTCTGAACTACCTTCAGTACATCAAAACACATAAACTCATAATACCGATTGTCACCGAACGTTAAGCGTGCGGACTCTACGGGTTCGAGAACTATGTAGACATGACCGAGACACATCTCCGGTCAATAACCTATAGCGGAACCTGGATGTTCATATTGGCTCCCACATATTCTACGAAGATCTTTATCGGTCAAACCGCATAACGATATACGTTGTTCCCTTTGTCATCAGTATGTTACTTGCCCGAGATTCGATCGTCGGTATCTCAATACCTACTTCAATCTCGTTACCGGCAAGTCTCTTTACTCGTTCCACAATGCATCATCCCGCAACTAACTCATTAGTCACATTGCTTGCAAGGATTATATTGATGTGCATTACGAGAGGGCCCAAAGATACCTCTCCGACAATCGGAGTGACAAATCCTAATATCGATCTATGCCAACTCAACAAACATCATCAGAGACACCTGTAGAGCACCTTTATAATCACCAAGTTATGTTGTGACGTTTGGTAGCACACAAAGTGTTCCTCCGGTATTCAGAAGTTGCATGATATCATAGTCATAGGAACATGTATAAGTTATGGAGAAAGCAATAGCAACAAACTAAGCGATCATCATGCTAAGCTGACGGAATGGGTCAAGTCAATCACATCATTCTTTAATGATGTGATCCCATTAATCAAATGACAACTCATGTCTATGGCTAGGAAACTTAACCATCTTTTATTCAATGAGCTAGTCAAGTAGAGGCATACTAGTGACACTCTGTTTGTCTATGTATTCACACATGTACTAAGTTTCCAGTTAATACAATTCTAGCATGAATAATAAACATTTATCATGATATAAGGAAATATAAATAACAATTTTATTATTGCCTCTAGGGCATATTTCCTTCAGTCTCCCACTTGCACTAGAGTCAATAATCTAGATTACACCGTAATGATTCTAATACCCATGGAGTCTTGGTGATGATCATGTTTTTCTCGTGAGAGAGGCTTAGTCAACGGGTCTGCAACATTCAGATCCGTATGTATCTTGCAAATCTCTATGTCTCCCTCCTTGACTTGATCGCGGATGGAATTGAAGCATCTCTTGATATGCTTGGTTCTCTTGTGAAATCTGGACTCCCTTTGCCAAGGCAATTGCACCAGTATTGTCACAAAAGATTTTCATTGGTCCCGATACTAGGTATGACACCTAGATCAGATATGAACTCCTTCATCCAGACTCCTTCATTTCCTGCTTCCGAAGCAGCTATGTCGCTTCACACGTAGATCCCGCAACGATGCTTTGTTTAGAAATGCACCAATTGACAGCTCCACCGTTCAATATAAATATGTATCCGGTTTGTGACTTAGAGTCATCCGGATCAGTGTCAAATCTTGCATTGACGTAACCATTTACGACGAGCTCTTTGTCACCTCCATAAACGAGAAACATATTGATACGTTCTAATGTATCTATAATTTTTGATTGCTCCATGCTATTATATTATCTATTTTGGATGTTAATGGGCTTATTTTTACACTTTTATATTATTTTTGGGACTAACCTGTTAACCGGAGGCCCAACCCAAATTGTTTTTTGCCTATTTTAGTGTTTCGCCGAAAAGGAATATCAAACGGAGTCCAAACAGAATGAAACCTTCGGGAGCATTATTTTTGGAACAAACGTGATCCAGGAGACTTGGAGTGGGCGTCAAAAAACAATCGAGGAGGTCGCGAGGCACAGGGGTGCGCCCAACCCCCCTGGGTGCTCCCTCCACCCTCATGGGCCCCTCGTTGCTCCACCGACCTAATTCTTCCTCCTATATATATCCATATACCCCGCAAACATCCAGGAGCACCATGAAACCCTATTTCCACTGCCGCAACCTTCTGTACCCAAGAGATCCCATCTTGTGGCCTTTTCCGGAGCTCCGCCGAAGGGGGCATTGATCACGGAGGGCCTCTACATCAACTCCATGGCCTCTCCGGTGATGTGTGAGTAGTTTACTTCAGACCTTTGGGTCCATTGCTAGTATCTAGATGGCTTCCTCTCTCTCTTTGGATCTCAATACAAAGTTCTCCTCGATTCTCCTGGAGATCTATTCGATGTAATCTTCTTTTGCGGTGTGTTTGTCGAGATACGATGAATTGTGGGTTTATGATCAAGTCTATCTATGAACAATATTTGAATCTTCTCTGAATTCTTTTATGTATGATTGGTTTATCTTTGCAAGTCTCCTTGAATTATCAGTTTGGTTTGGCCTACTAGATTGATCTTTCTTCCAATGGGAGAATTGCTTAGCTTTGGGTTCAATCTTGCGGCGCTCGATCCTAGTGACAAACAGGGAAACGACACGTATTGTATTGTTGTCATCGAGGATAACAAGATGGGGTTTACATCATATTGCATGAGTTTATCCCTCCTACATCATGTCATCTTTCTTAAGGCGTTACTCTATTCTTATGAACTTAATACTCTAGATGCATGCTGGATAGCGGTCGATGTGTGGAGTAATTGTAGTAGATGCAGAATCGTTTCGGTCTACTTGTCACGGACGTGATGCCTATATACATGATCATGCCTAGATATTCCCATAATCATTCACTTTTCTATCAATTGCTCGACAGTAATTTTTTCACCCACCGTAATACTTATGCTCTCTTGAGAGAAGCCAGTAGTGAAACCTATGGCCCCCGGGTCTATTATCGATCATATAAGTTTCCCATCTATTTTATTTTGCAATCTTAATCTATATCATAAAAATACCAAAAATATTTATCCTATTATTATCATCTCTATCAGATCTCATTCTTGCAAGTGGCCGTGAAGGGATTGACAACCCCTTTATCGCGTTGGTTGTGTGGTTCTTATTTGTTTGTGTAGGTACGAGGTGACTCGCGCGTGGTCTCCTACTGGATTGATACATTTGTTCTCAAAAACTGAGGGAAATACATACACTGCTCTACTGCATCACCCTTTCCTCTTCAAGGGAAAACCAACGCAGTGCTTAAGAGGTAGCACATATCCTTAGTCCTTTGCAGGTATTTCAGGATGTTCTTGACCGCTGTCCAGTGATCCACTCCTAGATTACTTTGGTACCTCCCTGCTAAACTGATAGCAAGGCATACATCAGGTCTGGTACACATCATTGCATACATAATAGAGCCTACGGTTGAAGCATAGGGAACACCTTTCATTTTCTCTCTATCTTCTGAAGTGGTCAGGCATTGAGTCTGACTCAGCCTCACACCTTGTAATACAGGCAAGAACCCTTTCTTTGCTTGATCCATTCTGAACTTCTTCAAAACTTTATCAAGGTATGTGATTTGTGAAAGTCCAATTAAGCGTCTTGATCAATTTCTATAGATCTTGATTCCTAACATATAAGCAGCTTCACCGAGGTCTTTCATTGAAAAATTCTTGTTCAAGTATCCTTTTATGCTATCCAGAAATTCTATGTCATTTCTAATCAAGAATATGTCCCTATTGTTATGGATCCACTTAAAGTGTTCTACTTGGATCATCTTCGATCCTTATGCGCTCGTGCTGAAACCCCAACTAGCCTAGTTTATGGGAAATCTTTAGTTGAGAATTCTCATTTCGTGCGCCACCGTTTGTCTGAAAAATGGATACTCTTATGGGATCGAATAAACAGATTGCTTTGTTATGCTTGGAATCTTTGTGAAATTTGTGATCTGACTTGTTGCTCTAAGAACCCTAAAAAACACCTCCCCTGCCTATGTGAGTTTAATGATAATGAAATCTTATCTTCTTATGCAAAGGGTGTTTATAGTTACTACGATATCGAAAAAATTGAAGAATTTGTTGCTTTTAAGGGTGCTTATGAAGTTGCTTCTTTGATTGAAAAGTATGATATTACTCTCTACGAATCTGAAAATCTTGACATACGTAATACTGCCATGAAAACTATGCTCATAATGTCTACGTCAAAGAATTTGTTGAAAGAATGACCGCTGCTTCGGAAGAAAATAATGATATGCATGAATCGATAGATAATTATGATTCCAATGATTTGATTGAATTATCCCTTGATGAACATGATGCTCGCTATTCTTGTGGCCGTGATGCCAATATTTATGAAGATGAATTTGCTATAGATCCTTATGTTAAACATGAGATCATTGCTGTTGCACCCATACTTGATAGTTCCTTCTATGAAAAGCATGATTGCAATGATGTTATCATGAATTCTCTTAATGACAATTGTGCTTATAATATGCAAAACCCTAAGCTTGGGGGACGCTAGTTTTGCTATCTCTACTACTTGTTGCAATGATCATGATTAAGGTGATTGTTCTTATGATCTTGAAAATTATTTAAGCCCCACGATGAATATGAGATTGATAATAATGTTTGCAATAATATTGAAAGTGGGTTTGGAGAGGTCAGAAATTTAGTTAATGTTAATCTCACTATTTTGAAAGAGTGTCAACCTTGCATACATGCGGATGTTGTTAAGAAGATGTTTTGTGATAGCTATATTGTTGAATTTTATTATGATCCCACATGTAATTGTTACGAGAGAGGAAAATATGGTTGTAGAAATTTTCATGTTACTAAACTACTTCTCGTTATGTTGAGATTGCTATTGTTTCTTTCCGCTTTCCTTGCATATGCTAGTTTTTGCTTGCCTTAATAATTTGTTTTCCTATAAGATGCCTATGAATAGGAAGTATGTTAGACTTTGATGTGTTTGTCACATGTTTCATGATGCTCTCTTTGTGTTTCAATTATTATCATTCATGTGAGCATCGTTGAAATTTTATGCCTAGCTAGGGGCGTTAAACGATAACGCTTGTTGGGAGGCAACCCAATTTTATTTTTGTTTCTTGCTTTTTGATTCTGTTTAGTAATAAGTAATTTATCTCGCCTTTGTTTTGGTTGTGCTTTTTGTGTTTAATTAGTTTTTGTGCCAAGTAGAACCGTTGGGAAGACTTGGGGAAAGTCTTTTTGATCTTGCTATAAAAACAGAAACTTTAGCGCTCACCAGAATTGCTTCCTTTTTTATTGGAGAGTGCTATTTAGTTAATTCTTTTTTCATAAGATTAATAGATAAATTCCTCACTTCCAGCAATTTATTTTAGAATTTTTGGGGTTCCAGAAGTTTGCGTTAGTTACAGATTACTACAGACTGTTCTGTTTTTGACAGATTCTGTTTTTCGTGTGGTGTTTGCTTATTTTGATGAATCTATGGCTAGTAAAAGAGTTTATAAACCATAGAGAAGTTTGAATACAGTAGGTTTAACACCAATATAAAAAATAATGAGTTTATTACAGTACCTTGAAGTGGTGTTTTCTTTTCTTTCGCTAACGGAACTCATGAGATTTTCTTTTAAGTTTTGTGTTGTGAAGTTTTCAAGTTTCGGGTAAAGATTTGATGGATTATGGAACAAGGAGTGGAAAGAGCCTAATCTTGGGGATTCCCATGGCACCAAATACAAGGACACCAAAAATCCTATGCTTGGGGATGCCCCGGAAGGCATCCCCCCTTTTGTCTTCGTTCATCGGTAACTTTACTTGGAGCTATACTTTTATTCGCCACATGATATGTGTTTTGCTTGGAGCGTCTTGTATAATTTGAGTCTTTGCTTTTTAGTTTACCACATTCATCCTGGCTGCACACACCTTTTGAAAGAGACACACAATAATTGGAATTTATTAGAATACTCTATGTGCTTCACTTATATCTTTGAGCTATATAGTTTTTGCTCTAGTGCTTCACTTATATCTTTAGAGCACGGTGGTGGTTTTATTTTATAGAAATAATTGATCTCTCATGCTTCACTTATATCATTTTGAGAGTCCTTTAGAACAACATGGCAATTTGCTTTTAGGCATAATAAAAACTTTCATATAAGTGCATTGAATACTAAGAGAAGTTTGATACTTGATGATTGTTTTGAGACATGGAGATGGTGATATTAGAGTCATGCTAGTTGAGTAGTTGTGAATTTGAGAAATACTTGTGTCGAAGTTTGTGATTCCCGTAGCATGCACGTATGGTGAACCATTATGTGATGAAGTCAGAGCATGATTTATTTATTGATTGCCGTCCTTATGAGTGGCGGTCGGGGACGAGCGATGGTCTTTTCCTACCAATCTATCCCCCTAGGAGCATGCATGTAGTACTTTGTTTCGATAACTAATAGATTTTTGCAATAAGTATGTGAGTTCTTTATGACTAATGTTAAGTCCATGGATTATACGCACCCTCACCCTTCCACCATTTCTAGCCTCTCTAATACCGCGCAACTTTCGCAGGTACCATAAACCCACTATATACCTTCCTCAAAACAGCCACCATACCTACCTATTATAGCATTTCTATAGCCATTCCGAGATATATTTCCATGCAACCACACCGTTCCATTATTATGACACGCATCATCATTGTCATATTGCTTTGCATGATCATGTAGTTGGCATCGTATTTGTGGCAAAGCCACCGTTCATAATTCTTTCATACATGTCACTTTTGATTCATTGCATATCCTGGTACACTGCCGGAGGCATTCACATAGAGTCATATTTTTTTCTAAGTATTGAGTTGTAATTCTTGAGTTGCAAGTAAAAATAAGTGTGATGATCATCATTATTAGAGCATTGTCCCGGTGAGGAAAGGATGATGGAGAGTATGATTCACCCACAAGTCGGGATGAGACTCCGGACGAAAAAAGGGAAAAGCGGCCAAAAAAGAAAAAAGAAGGCCCAAATGAAAAAAGGAGAGAAAAAGAGAGAAGGGACAATGTTACTATCCTTTTTCCACAGTTGTGCTTCAAAGTAGCACCATGATCTTCATGATAGAGAGTCTCCTATGTTGTCACTTTCATAAAGTAGTGGGAATTTTACATTATAGAACTTGGCTTGTATATTCCAATGATGGGCTTCCTCAAATTGCCCTAGGTCTTCGTGAGCAAGCAAGTTGGATGCACACCCACTTAGTTTCTTTTTTTGAGCTTTCATACACTTATAGCTCTAGTGCATCCGTTGCATGGCAATCCCTACTCACTCACATTGATATCTATTAATGGGCATCTCCATAGCCCGTTGATACGCCTAGTTGATGTGAGACAATCTTCTCCTTTTATGTTTTCTCCACAACCACCATTCCATTCCACCATAGTGCTATATCAATGGCTCACGCTCATACATTGCGTGAAGATTGAAAAAGTTTGAGAACTTCAAAAGTATGAAACAATTGCTTGGCTTGTCATCGGGGTTGTGCAAGATTTAATATTTTGTGTGATGAAGATAGAGCATAGCCAGACTATATGATTTTTAGGGATCACTTTCTTTGGCCATGTTATTCTGAGAAGACATGATTGCTTAGTTAGTATGCTTGAAGTATTATTATTTCTATGTCGATATTAAACTTTTATCTTGAATCTTTATGATCTGAACATTCATGGCACAATAAGGAAAAATTACATTGAGAAATATGTTAGGAACCATTCCACATCAAAAAATTCTTTTTTTATCATTTACCTACTCGAGGACGAGCAGGAATTAAGCTTGGGGATGCTCGATATGTCTCCAACATATCTATAATTTTTGATTTCTCATGCTATTATATTATCTATTTTGGATGTTAATGGGCTTATTTTTACACTTTTATATTATTTTTGGGACTAACCTATTAAACGGAGGCCCAGCCCAAATTGCTGTTTTTTTTGCCTATTTTAGTGTTTCTCCGAAAAGGAATATTAAACGGAGTCCAAACGGAATGAAACCTTCGGGAGCATTATTTTTGGAACAAACGTGATCCAGGAGACTTGGAGTGGGTGTCAAGAAACAATCGAGGAGGCCATGAGGCAGGGGGCGCACCCACCCCCCTGGGCGCACCCTCCACTCTCGTGGGCCCCTCGTTGCTCCACCGACCTACTTCTTCCTCCTATATATATCCATATACCCCACAAACATCCAGGAGCACCACGAAACCCTATTTCCACCATCGCAACATTCTGTACCCAAGAGATCCCATCTTGGGGCCTTTTCTGGAGCTCCGCCGGAGGGGGCATTGATCACGGAGGGCCTCTACATCAACTCCCTGGCCTCTCCGGTGATGTGTGAGTAGTTTACTTCAGACCTTCAGGTCCATAGCTAGTAGCTAGATGGCTTCTTCTCTCTCTTTGGATCTCAATACAAAGTTCTCATTGATTCTCTTGGAGATCTACTCGATGTAATCTTCTTTTGCGGTGTGTTTGTCGAGATCCGATGAATTGTGGGTTTATGATCAAGTCTATCTATGAACAATATTTGAATCTTCTCTGAATTCTTTTATGTATGATTGGTTTATCTTTGCAAGTCTCTTTGAATTATTAGTTTCGTTTGGCCTACTAGATTGATCTTTCTTGCAATGGGAGAAGTGCTTAGCTTTGGGTTCAATCTTGCAGTGCTTGATCCCAGTGACAGAAAGGGAAATGACACGTATTGTATTGTTGCCATCAAGGATAACAAGATGGGGTTTACATCATATTACATGAGTTTATCCCTCTACATCATGTCATCTTGCTTAAGGCGTTACTCTGTTCTTATGAACTTAATACTCTAGATGCATGCTGGATAGCGGTCGATTTGTGGAGTAATAGTAGTAGATGCAGAATCGAATCGGTCCACTTGTCACGGACGTGATGCCTATATACATGATCATGCCTAGATATTCTCATAATTATTCGCTTTTCTATCAATTGCTCGACAGTAATTTTTTCACCCACCGTAATACTTATGCTCTCTTGAGAGAAGCCACTAGTGAAACCTATGGCCCCCGGGTCTATTCTCCATCATATAAGTTTCCCATCTATTTTATTTTGCAATCTTTACTTTCAATCTATATCATAAAAATACCAAAAATATTTATCCTAGTATTATCATCTCTATCAGATCTCACTCTTGCAAGTGGTCATGAAGGGATTCACAACCCCTTTATCACGTTGGTTGCGAGGTTCTTATTTGTTTGTGTAGGTACGATGTGACTCGCCCGTGGTCTCCTACTGGATTGATACCTTGGTTCTCAAAAACTGAGGGAAATACTTACGCTGCTCTACTGCGTCACCCTTTCCTCTATATGGGAAAACCAACGCAGTGCTCAAGAGGTAGCACATATCCTTAGTCCTTTTCAGGTATTTCAGGATGTTCTTGACCGCTGTCCAATGATCCACACCTGGATTACTTTGGTACCTCCCTGCTAAATAGATAGCAAGGCATACATCAGGTCTGGTACATAGCATTGCATACATGATAGAGCCTATGGCTGAAGCATTGGGAACACCTTTCATTTTCTCTCTATCTTCTGCAGTGGTCAGGCATTGAGTCTGACTCAACTTCACACCTTGTAATACAGGCAAGAACCCTTTCTTTGCTTGATCCATTTTGAACTTCTTCAAAACTTAATCAAGGTATGTGCTTTGTGAAAGTCCAATTAAGCGTCTTGATCTATCTCTATAGATCTTGATGCCTAATACATAAGCAGCTTCACCGAGGTCTTTCATTGAAAAACTCTTGTTCAAGTATCCTTTTATCCTATCCAGAAATTCTATGTCATTTCTAATCAACAATATGTCCCTATTGTTATGGATCCACTTAAAGTGTTCTAGTTGGATCATCTTTGATCCTTATGCGCTCGTGCGGAAACCCCAACTAGCCTAGTTTATGGGAAATCTTTAGATGAGCATGCTCATTTCGTGCGCCACCGTTTGTCTGAAAAATGGATACTCTTATGGGATCAAATAAACTGATTGCTATGTTATTCTTGGAATCTTTGTGAAATTTGTGATCTAACTTGTTGCTCTAAGAACCCTAAAAAACACCTCCCCTACCTATGTGAGTTTAATGATAATGAAATTTTATCTTCTTATGCAAAGGGTGTTTATAGTTACGACGATATCGAACAAATTGAAGAATTTATTGCTTTTAAGGGTGCTTATGAAGTTGCTTCTTCGATTGAAAAGTATGATATTACTCTCTACGAATTTGAAAATCTTGACATACGTAATACTTCCATGAAAACTATGCTCATAATGTCTATGTCAAAGAATTTGTTGAAAGAATGACCGCTATTTCCGAAGAACATAATGATATGCATGAATCTATAGATAATTATGATCCTAATGATTTGATTGAAATATCCCTTGATGAATATGATGCTTGCTATTCTTGTGGCCATGATGCCAATATTTATGAAGACGAATTTGCTATAGTTCCTTATGTTAAACATGAGATCGTTGCTGTTGCACCCATACTTGATAGTTCCTTCGATGAAAGGCATGATTGCAATGATGTTATCATGAATTCTCTTAATGACAATTGTGCTTATAATATGCAAAACCCTAAGCTTGGGGACGCTAGTTTTGCTATGTCTACTACTTGTTGCAATGATAATGATTGGGGTGATTCTTCTTATGATCTTGAAAATTTATTTAAGCCCCATGATGAATATGAGATTGATAATAATGTTTGCAATAATATTGAAAGTGGGTTTGGAGAAGTCATGACTTTAGTTAATGTTAATCCCACTATTTTGAAAGAGTGTCAACCTTGCATACATGTGGATCTTGTTAAGACTATGTTTTGTGATAGCTATATTGTTGAATTTTCTTATGATCCCACATGTAATTATTATGAGAGAGGAAAATATGGTTGTTGAAATTTTCATGTTACTAAACTACTTCTCGTTATGTTGAGATTGCTATTGTTTCTTTTCGCTTCCTTGCATATGCTAGTTTTTGCTTGCCTTGATAATTTGTTTGCCTATAAGATGCCTATGAATAGGAAGTATGTTAGACTTTGATGTGTTTGTCACATGTTTCATGATGCTCTCTTTGTGTTTCAATTATTATCATTCATGTGAGCATCGTTGAAATTTTATGCCTAGCTAGGGGCGTTAAACGATAACGCTTGTTGGGAGGCAACCCAATTTTATTTTTGTTTCTTGCTTTTTGATTCTGTTTAGTAATAAATAATTTGTCTAGCCTCTGTTTTGGTTGTGATTTTTGTGTTTAATTAGTGTTTGTGCCAAGTAGAACCGTTGGGAAGACTTGGGGAAAGTCTTTTTGATCTTGCTGTAAAAAACAGAAACTTTAACGCTCACGAGAATTGCTGCCTTTTTTATTGGAGAGTGCTATTTAGTTAATTATTTTTTCAGATGATTAATAGATAAATTCCTCACGTCCAGCAATTCAATTTAGAATTTTTGGGATTCCAGAAGTTTGCGTTAGTTACAGATTACTACAGACTGTTCTGTTTTTGACAGATTCTGTTTTTCGTGTGTTGTTTGCTTATTTTGATGAATCTATGGCTAGTAAAAGAGTTTATAAACCATAGAGAAGTTGGAATACAGAAGGTTTAACACCAATATAAATAAAGAATGAGTTCATTACAGTACCTTGAAGTGGTGTTTTGTTTTCTTTCGCTAACGGAGCTCACGGGATTTTCTTTTAAGTTTTGTGTTGTGAAGTTTTCAAGTTTTGGGTAAAGATTTGATGGATTATGGAACAAGGAGTGGCAATAGCCTAATCTTGGGGATACCTATGGCACCCTAAGGTAAAATACAAGGACACCAAAAAGCCTAAGCTTGGGGATGCCTGATGTCTACTACACAACTTTCTTCTTGTAGACGTTGTTGGGCCTCCAAGTGCAGAGGTTTGTAGGACAGTAGCAAATTTCCCTCAAGTGGATGACCTAAGGTTTATCAATCCGTAGGAGGCATAGGATGAAGATGGTCTCTCTCAAGCAACCCTGCAACCAAATAACAAAGAGTCTCTTGTGTCCCCAACACACCCAGTACAATGGTAAATTGTATAGGTGCACTAGTTCGGCGAAGAGATGGTGATACAAGTGGTATATGGATGGTAGATAAAGGTTTTTGTAATCTGAAAATATAAAAACAGCAAGGTAACTGATGATAAAAGTGAGCACAAATGGTATTGCAATGCGTTGAAACAAGGCCTAGGGTTCATATTTTCACTAGTGCAAGTTCTCTCAACAATAATAACATAATTGGATCACATAACTATCCCTCAACATGCAACGAAGAGTCACTCCAAAGTCACTAATAGCGGAGAACAAATGAAGAGATTATGGTAGGGTGCGAAACCACCTCAAAATTATTCTTTCCAATCAATCCATTGGGCTATTCCTATAAGTGTCACAAACAGCCCTAGAGTTCGTACTAGAATAACACCTTAAGACACAAATCAACCAAACCCTAATGTCACCTAGATACTCCAATGTCACCTCAAGTATCTATGAGTATGATTATACGATATGCATCACACAATCTCAGATTCATCTATTCAACCAACACATAGAACCTCAAAGAGTGCCCCCAAAGTTTCTACCGGAGAATCATGACGAAAATGTGTGCCAACCCCTATGCATAGGTTCAAGGGCGAAACTCGCAAGTTGATCACCAAAACATACATCAAGTGAATCACGTGATATCCCATTGTCACCACAGATACGCTCGACAAGACATACATCAAGTGTTCTCAAATATTTAAAGACTCAATCTGATAAGATAACTTCAAAGGGGAAACTCAATCCATTAAAAGAGACTAGAGGGGGAGAAAACATCATAAGATTGAACTATAATAGCAAAGCTTGCGATACATCAAGATCATGCTAAATCAAGAACACAAGAGAGAGAGAGATCAAACACATAGCTACCGGTACATACCCTCAGCCCCAAGGGAGAACTACTCCCTCCTCGTCACGGAGAGCACCGGGATGATGAAGATGGCCACCGGAGAGGGATTCCCCCTCCGGCAGGGTGCCGGAACGGGTCAAGATTGGCTTTCGGTGGCTACGGAGGCTTCTGGCGGTGGAACTCCCCATCTATTGTGCTCCCCGATTGTTTTAGGGTATATGGGTATATATAGGCGGAAGAAATATGTCAGGGGAGCCACGAGGGGCCCACGTGGGTGGAGGGCGCGCCCAGGGGGGTGGGCTCGCCCCCTACCTTCTGGCTTCCTCGAAGCGTCCTTGATGTGGACTCCAAGTCTCCCGGGTTGCGCTCCTTCCAAAAATAAGTTCCGTGAAGTTTCAGGTCAATTGGACTCCATTTGATTTTCCTTTTCTGCGATACTCTAAAATAAGGAAAAACAGAAACTGGCACTGGGCTCTGGGTTAATAGATTAGTCCCAAAAATAACATAAAAGTGCATAATAAAGCCCATAAACATCCAAAACAGAAGATAATATAGCATGGAGCAATCAAAAATTATAGATACGTTGGAGACGTATCAATGCCCCGGAAGGCGTCCCCTCTTTTGTCTTCGTTCATCGGTAACTTTACTTGGAGCTATATTTTTATTCTCCACATGATATGTGTTTTGCTTGGAGCGTCTTGTATAATTTCAGTCTTTGCTTTTTAGTTTACCACATTCATCCTTGCTGCACACACCTTTTGAGAGAGAGAGACACATGAATTGGAATTTATTAGAATACTCTATGTGCTTCACTTATATCTTTTGAGCTATATTGTTTTTGCTCTAGTGCTTCACCTATATCTTTTAGAGCACGGTGGTGGTTTTATTTTATAGAAATAATTGATCTCTCATGCTTCACTTATATTATTTTGAGTGTCCTTTAGAACAACATGCTAATTTGCTTTTAGGCATAATAAAAACTTTCATATAAGTGTGTTGAATACTAAGAGAAGTTTGATACTTGATGATTGTTTTGAGATATGGAGCTAGTGATATTAGAGTCATGCTAGTTGAGTAGTTGTGAATTTGAGAATGTTGAAGTTTGTGATTCCCGTAGCATGCACGTATGGTGAACCATTATGTGATGAAGTCGGAGCATGATTTATTTATTGATTGCCTTCCTTATGAATGGCGGTCGGGGACGAGCGATGGTCTTTTCCTACCAATCTATCCCCCTAGGAACATGCACATAGTACTTTGTTTCGATAGCTAATAGATTTTTGCAATAAGTATGTGAGTTCTTTATGACTAATGTTGAGTCCATGGATGATACGCACCCTCACCCTTCCACCATTTCTAGCCTCTCTAGTACCACACAACTTTCGCCGGTACCATAAACCCAACATATACCTTCCTCAAAACAGCCACCATACCTACCTATTATGGAATTTCCATAGCCATTCCGAGATATATTTCCATGCAACCACACCGTTCCGTTATAATGACACGCATCATCATTGTCATATTGCTTTGCATGATCATGTAGTTGGCATCGTATTTGTGGCAAAGCCACCGTTCATAATTCTTTCATACATGTCACTTTTGATTCATTGCATATCCTGGTACACTGCAGGAGGCATTCACATAGAGTCATATTTTTTTCTAAGTATTGAGTTGTAATTCTTGAGTTGTAAGTAAAAAGAAGTGTGATGATCATCATTATTAGAGCATTGTCCCAGTGAGGAAATGATGATGGAGTCTATGATTCCCCCACAAGCCGGGACGAGACTCCGGAATAAAAATAAAAAAAATAAAAAAAGGGAAAAGAGGCCAAAAAAAAGAAGGCCCAAATGAAAAAAATGAGAGAAAAAGAGAGAAGGGACAATGTTACTATCCTTTTTCCACACTTGTGCTTCAAAGTAGCACCATGATCTTCATGATAGAGAGTCTCCTATGTTGTCACTTTCATAAACTAGTGGGAATTTTACATTATAGAACTTGGCTTGTATATTCCAATGATGGGCTTCCTCAAATTGCCCTAGGTCTTCGTGAGCAAGCAAGTTGGATGCACACCCACTTAGTTTCTTTTTTTTGAGCTTTCATACACTTATAGCTCTAGTGCATCCGTTGCATGGCAATCCCTACTCACTCACATTGATATCTATTAATGGGCATCTCCATAGCCCGTTGATACGCCTAGTTGATGTGAGACTATCTTCTCCTTTTTTCTCTTCTCCACAACCACCATTCTATTCCACCATAGTGTTATATCCATGGCTCACGCTCATATATTGCGTGAAGATTGAAAATTTTTGAGAACATCAAAAGTATGAAACAATTGCTTGGCTTGTCATCGGGGTTGTGCATGATTTAATATTTTGTGTGATGAAGATAGAGCATAGCCAGACTATATGATTTTGCAGGGATAACTTTCTTTGGCCATGTTATTTTGAGAAGACATGATTTCTTAGTTAGTATGCTTGAAGTATTATTATTTCTATGTCAATATTAAAATTTTATCTTGAATCTTTCGGATCTGAACATTCATGCCACAATAAAGAAAAATTAAATTGGGAAATATGTTAGGAAGCATTCCACATCAAAAATTCTTTTTTTATCATTTACCTAATCGAGGACGAGCAGGAATTAAGCTTGGGGATGCTTGATACGTCTCCAACGTATCTATAATTCTTGATTGCTCCATGCTATTATATTATCTATTTTGGATGTTAATGTGCTTATTTTTACATTTTTATATTATTTTTGGGACTAACCTATTAACCGGAGCCCCAGCCCAAATGGTTGTTTTTTTTCCTATTTTAGTGTTTCGCCGAAAAGGAATATCAAACGGAGTCCAAACGGAATGAAACCTTCGGGAGCATTATTTTTGGAACAAACGTGACGCAGGAGACTTGGAGTGGGCGTCAAGAAATAATCGAGGAGGCCACGAGGCAGGGGCGTGCCCTCCACCCTCTTTGTCCCCTCATTGCTCCACTGACCTACTTCTTCCTCCTATATATATGCATATACCCCGTAAACATCCAGGAGCACCACGAAACCCTATTTCCACTGCCGCAACCTTCTGTACCCAAGAGATCCCATCTTGGGGCCATTTCTGGAGCTCCGCCGGAGGGGGCATTGATCACGGAGGGCCTCTACATCAACTCCATGGCCTCTCCGGTGATGTGTGAGTAGTCTACTTCAGACCTTAGGGTCCATAGCTAGTAGCTAGATGGCTTCTTCTCTCTCTTTGGATCTCAATACAAAGTTCTCCTCGATTCTCTTCGAGATCTATTCAATGTAATCTTCTTTTGCGGTGTGTTTGTCGAGATCCGATGAATTGTGGGTTTACGATCAAGTCTATCTATGAACAATATTTGAATCTACTCTAAATTCTTTTATGTATGATTGGTTTATCTTTGCAAGTCTCTTCGAATTATCAGTTTGGTTTGGCCTACTAGATTGATCTTTCATGCAATGAGAGAAGTGCTTAGCTTTCGGTTCAATCTTGCGGTGCTCGATCCCAGTGACAGAAAGGGAAACAACACGTATTGTATTGTTGCCATCGAGGATAACAAGATGGGGTTTACATCATATTGCATGAGTTTATCCCTCTACATCATGTCATCTTGCTTAAGGCGTTACTCTGTTCTTATGAACTTAATACTCTAGATGCATGCTGGATAGCGGTCGATGTGTGGAGTAATAGTAGTAGATGCAGAATCGTTTCGGCCTACTTGTCACGGATGTGATGCCTATATACATGATCATGGCTAGATATTCTCATAATTATTCGCTTTTCTATCAATTGCTCGGTAGTAATTTTTTCACCCACCGTAATAGTTATGCTCTCTTGAGAGAAGCCACTAGTGAAACCTATGGCCCCCGAGTCT
The DNA here is from genome assembly GCF_002162155.2 of Triticum dicoccoides. Taxonomy (NCBI): domain Eukaryota; kingdom Viridiplantae; phylum Streptophyta; class Magnoliopsida; order Poales; family Poaceae; genus Triticum; species Triticum dicoccoides. The sequence continues at coordinate 473,919,648 of NC_041392.1, read as the reverse complement.
ATTCTCCATCATATAAGTTTCCCATCTATTTCATTTTGCAATCTTTACTTTCAATCTATATCATAAAATACCAAAAATACTTATCCTATTATTATCATCTCTATCAGATCTCACTCTTGCAAGTAGCCGTGAAGGGATTGACAACCCCTTTATCGCGTTGGTTGCGAGGGTCTTATTTGTTTGTGTAGGTACGAGGTGACTCACGTGTGGTCTCCTACTGGATTGATACCTTGGTTCTCATAAACTTAGGGAAATACTTACGCTGCTCTACTGCATCACCCTTTCCTATTCAAGGGAAAACCAACGCAGTGCTCAAGAGGTAGCACATATCCTTAGTCCTTTTCAGGTATTTCAGGATGTTATTGACCACTGTCCAGTGATCCACTCCTGGATTACTTTGGTACCTCCCTACTAAACTGATAGCAAGGCATACATCAGATCTGGTACACATCATTGCATACATAATAGAGCCTATGGCTGAAGCCTTTCATTTTCTCTCTATCTTGTGCATTGAGTCTGACTCAATTTCACACCTTGTAATACAGGCAAGAACCCTTTCTTTGCTTGATCCATTTTGAACTTCTTCAAAACTTTGTCAAGGTATGTGCTTTGTGAAAGTCCAATTAAGTGTCTTGATCTATCTCTATAGATCTTGATGCCTAATATATAAGCGGCTTCACCGAGGTCTTTCATTGAAAAACTCTTGTTCAAGTATCCTTTTATGCTATCCAGAAATTCTATGTCATTTCTAATCAACAATATGTCATCGACATATAATATTAGAAATGCTATAGAGCTCCCACTCACTTTCTTGTAAATGCAGGCTTCTCCAAAATTCTGTATAAAACCATATGCTTTGATCACACTATCAAAATGTTTATTCCTACTTCGAGATGCTTGCACCAGTCCATAAATGGATCGCTGGAGCTTGCACACTTTGTTAGCATCATTTGGATCGATAAAACCTTCATGGTGCATCATATACAACTCTTCTTCCAGAAATCCATTCAGGAATGCAGTCTTTACATCCATTGCCAAATTTCATTATCATAAAATGCAGCAATTGCTAAGATGATTCGGACGAACTTAAGCATCACTACAGGTGAGAAGGTCTTGTCGTAGTCAACTCCTTGAACTTGTCAAAAACTTTTTGCTACAAGTCAAGCTTTGTAGACAGTAATATTACCATCAGCGTCAGTCTTCTTCTTGAAGATCCATTTATTCTCTATGGCCTGCCGATCCATGGGCAAGTCAACCAAAGTCCACAGTTTGTTCTCATACATGGATCCCATCTCAGATTTCACGGCCTCAAGCCATTTTGCGGAATCTGGGCTCATCATCGCTTCCTCATAGTTTGTAGGTTTGTTATGGTCAAGTAACATGACTTCCAGAACAGGATTCCCGTACCACTCTGGTGCGGATCTTACTCTAGTTGACCTACGAGGTTCGGTAGTAACTTGATCAGAAGTTTCATGATCATCATCATTAGCTTCCTCACTTACTGGTGTAGGAATCACTGGAACTGATTTCAGTGATTAACTACTTTCCAATGAGAGAGCAGGTACAATTACCTCATCAAGTTCTACTTTCCTCCCACTCACTTCTTTCGAGAGAAACTCCTTCTCTAGAAAGGATCCATTTTTAGCAACGAATATCTTGCCTTCGGATCTGTGATAGAAGGTGTACCCAACAGTCTCCTTTGGGTATCCTTTGAAGACACATTTCTCCAATTTGGGTTCGAGCTTATCAGGTTGAAGTTTCTTCACGTAACCATCGCATCCCCAAACTTTAAGAAACGACAACTTGGGTTTCTTGCCAAACCACAGTTCATAAGGTGTCGTCTCAACGGATTTAGATGGTGCCCTATTTAATGTGATAGCGGTAAATTAGTGATAGACATCATAGATCGCACCATATCTAGTAAAGTACGATTAGAACGCTTGGACACACCATTGCGCTGTGGTGTTCCAGGTGGCGTGAGTTGCAAAAACTATTCCGCATTGTTTCAAATGAAGTCCAAACTCATAACTCAAATATTCACCTCCACGATCAGATCGCAGAAACTTGATTTTCTTATTATGATGATTTTCCACTTCACTCTGAAATTCTTTGAACTTTTCAAATGTTTCAGACTTATGTTTCATTAAGTAGATATACCTATATCTGCTCAAATCATTTGTGAAGGTGAGAAATAACGATATCCGCTGCGAGCTTCAATGTTCATTGGACCACACACATTAGTATGTATGATTTCCAATAACTCTGTTGCTCGCTCCATTGTTCAGGAGAATGGAGTTTTAGTCATCTTGCCCATGAGGCATGGTTCGCAAGTACCAAGTGATTCATAATCAAGTGATTCCAGAAGTCCATCAGAATGGAGTTTCTTCATGTGTTTTACACCAATATGACCTAAACGGCAGTGCCACAAATAAGTTGCAGTATCATTATCAACTCTCCATCTTTTGGCTTCAATACTATGAACATGTGTATCACTACTATCAAGGTTTAGTAAAAATAGACCACTCATCAAGGGTGCATGACCATAAAAGATATTACTCATATAAATAGAACAACCATTATTCTCTGATTTAAATGAATAACCGTCTCGCATCAAACAAGATCCAGATATAATGTTCATGCTCAACGCTGGCACCAAATAACAATTACTTAGGTCTAAAACTAATCCCTAAGGTAGATGTAGAGGTAGCGTGTCGACGGCGGTCACATCAACTATGGAACCATTTCCCACGTGCATCGTCACCTCGTCCTTAGCCAATCTTCGCTTAATCTGTAGCCCCTGTTTCGAGTTGCAAATGTTAGCAACTAAACCAGTATCAAATACCCAGGCACTACTGCGAGCATTAGTAAGGTACACATCAATAACATGTATATCAAATATACCTTTCACTTTTCCATCCTTCTTCTCCGCAAAATACTTGGGGCAGTTCCGCTTCCAGTGACCAGTTCCTTTGCAGTAGAAGCACTCAGTCTCAGGCTTAGGTCCAGACTTGGGTTTCTTCACTTGAGTAGCAACCGGCTTGTTGTTCTTCTTGAAGTTCCCCTTCTTCCCTTTACCCTTTTTCTTGAAACTAGTGGTCTTGTTGACCATCAACACTTGATGCTCCTTTTTGATTTCTACCTCAGCAGCCCTTAGCATTGCGAAGAGCTCAAGAATCATTTTATCCATCCCTTGCATATTATAGTTCATCACGAAGATCTTGTAGCTTGGTGGTAGTGATTGAAGAGCTCTGTCAATGACACTATCATCAGGAAGATTAACTCCCAGCTAAGTCAAGTGGTTGTGGTACCCAGGCATTCTGAGTATATGTTCACTGACAGAACTATTCTCCTCCATTTTGTAGTTGTAGAACTTATTGGAGACTTCATATCTCTCAATATGGGCATTTGCTTGAAATATTAACTTCAACTCCTGGAACATCTCATAAGCTACATGACGTTCAAAACGTCGTTGAAGTCCTAGTTCTAAGCCGTAAAGCATGGCACACTGAACTATCGAGTAGTCATGAGCTTTGCTCTGCTGGGTGTTCATAACATCTAGCGTTGATCCTGCAGCGGGTTTGTCACCTAGCGGTGCTTCCAGGACGTAATTCTTGTATGCAACAATGAGGATAATCCTCAAGTTACGGACCCAGTCCGTGTAGTTGCTACCATCATGTTTCAACTTAGCTTTCTCTAGGAACATATTAAAATTCAACGGAACAACAACACGGGCCATCTATCTACAATAACATAGACATGCAAAACACTACCAGGTACTAAGTTCATGATAAATTAAAGTTCAATTAATAAAATTACTTAAGTACTCCCACTTAGATAGATATCTCTCTAATCATCAAGGTGATCACGTGATCCATATCAACTAAACCATGTCCGATCATCATGTGAGATGGAGTAGTTTTCAATGGTGAACACCACTATGTTGATCATATCTACTATATGATTCACACTCGACCTTTCAGTCTCAGTGTTCCGAGGCCATATCTGCATATGCTAGGCTCGTCAAGTTTAACCTGAGTATTCTGCATGTGCAAAACTGGCTTGCACCAGTTGTATGTGAACATAAAGCTTATCACACGTGATCATCACGTGGTGTCTCGGCACGACGAACTGTAGCAATGGTGCATACTCAGGGAGAACACTTATACCTTGAAATTTAGTGATAGATCATCTGGTAATGCTATCGCCGAACTAAGCAAAATAAGATGCATAAAGGATAAACATCACATGTAATCAATATAAGTGATATGATATGGCCATCATCATCTTGTGCCTTTGATCTCCATCTCCAAACCACCGTCATGATCACCATCGTCACCGGCTTGACACCTTGATCTCCATCGGAGCATCATTGTCATCACGCCAACTATTGCTTCTACGACTATCGCTATCGCTTAGTGATAAAGTAAAGCAATTTCATGGCGATTGCATTTCATACAATAAAGCGACAACCATATGGCTCCTACCAGTTGCCGATAACTCCGTTACAAAACATGATCATCTCATACAATAAAATTTAGCATCATGTCTTGACCATATCACATCACAACATGCCCTGCAAAAACAAGTTAGACGTCCTCTACATTGTTGTTGCGAGTTTTACGTGGCTGCTAGGGGCTGAGCAATAACCGTTATTACCTACGCATCAAAAACCACAACACGGTATAGTGATTGATTTTTGATCTTCAGAAAGAAACATGTTAATTGAATCCGATTCAACTAAAGTTGGAGAAAGTGACACCCACCGGCCACCTGTGTGCGAAGCACGTTGGTAGAACCAGTCTCGCGTAAGCGTACACGTAATGTTGGTCTAGGTTGCTTCATCCAACAATACCGCCGAATCAAGAATCAACCAGTGACGGCAAGCAATATGTATATACCCACGCCCACAACTCCTTTGTGTTGTACTCGTGCATATAACATCTACGCATAAACCTGGCTCAGATGCCACTGTTGGGGAACGCAATAATTTCAAAAAAAAATCCTATGCACACGCAAGATCATGGTGATGCATAGAAATGAGAGGGGAGAGTGTCGTCTACGTACCCTTGTAGACCGTAAGCGGAAGCGTTATGACAACGCGGTTGATGTAGTCGTACATCTTCATGATCGACCGATCCTAGTACCGAAAGTACGGCACCTCCGTGATCTGCACACATTCAGCTCGGTGACGTCCCACGAACTCACGATCCAGCAGAGTGTCGAGGGAGAGCTTCGCCAGCACGACGGTGATGATGATGCTACCGGAACAGGGCTTCGCCTAAACACCGTTATGATATGATCGAGGTGGATTATGGTGGAGGGGGCACTGCACACGGCTATAAACAATCAACTTGTGTGTTCTACGGTGCCCCTGCCTCCGTTATAAAGGATCAAGGGGGAGGCCGGCCGGCCTTGGGGCGCGCCAAGGAGAGGGAGGAATCCTCCTCCTAGTAGGAGTAGGACTCCCCCTTTCCTAGTCCAACTAGGAAGAAGGAGGGGGGAAAGAGAGGGAGAGAGGGAGGAAAAGAGGGGGCACTGCCCCCCTCCTTCTCCAATTCGGACTCCCAAGGGGGGCGCGCGGCCAGCCTTATGGCCCCTCCTCTCTCTCTCTCTCTCAAGGCCCATGTTGGCCCATTAGTTCCCCTGGGGGTTCCGATAACCCCCCGGCACTCCGATAATTATCTGGTGATCCCCGGAACTCATCCGGTGTCCGAATAAAGTCATCCAATATATCAATTTTTATGTCTTGGCCATTTTGAGACTCCTCGTCATGTCCGTGATCACATCCGGGTCTCTGAACTACCTTCGGTACATCAAAACACATAAACTCATAATACCGATCGTCACCAAACGTTAAGCGTGCGGACCTTACAGGTTCGAGAACTATGTAGACATGACCGAGAAACGTCTCCGGTCAATAACCAATAGCCGAACCTGGATGTTCATATTGGCTCCCACATATTCTAAGAAGATCTTTACCAGTCTAATCGCATAACAATATATGTTGTTCCCTTTGTCATCGGTCTGTTACTTGCCCGAGATTCGATAGTTGGTATCTCAATACCTAGTTCAATCTCGTTACCGGCAAGTCTCTTTAATCGTTCCATAATGCATCATCCCGCAACTAACTCATTAGTCACATTGCTTGCAAGGCTTATATTGATGTGCATTACTGAGAGGGCCCAGAGATACCTCTCCGACAATCGGAGTGACAAATCCTAATCTCGATCTATGCCAACTCAACAAACACCATCGGAGACACCTTTAGAGCACCTTCATAATCACCCAGTTACGTTGTGACATTTGGTAGCACAAAAAGTGTTCCTCCGATATTCGGGAGTTGCATGATCTCATAGTCATAGGAACATGTATAAGTTATGGAGAAAGAAATAGCAACAAACAAAACGATCATCGTGCTAAGCTAACGGAATGGGTCAAGACAATCACATCATTCTCTAATGATGTGATCCCCTTAATCAAATGACAACTCATGTCTATGGCTAGGAAACTTAACCATCTTTGATTCAACGAGCTAGTCAAGTAGAGGCATACTTGTGACACTCTGTTTGTCTATGTATTCACACATGTACTAAGTTTCCGGTTAATACAATTCTAGCATGAATAATAAACATTTATCATGATATAAGGAAATATAAATAACAATTTTATTATTGCCTCTAGGGCATATTTCCTTCACCCGACTATCAGGCACTTCATTACGTGCGAAGATGTAGCTGGTGGGTCCCAGCAGTCAGGGGGCGAATCATATTTTTCATAATATGGATGCACTTCCTTGCATGCGAAGATGTAGCTGGTGGGTCCCAGCAGTCAGGGGGGAAACATTTTTTCGTGAAATACGGTGGCCCGTTCGATGGGTCCCTGTTGTCAGGTGGAGGAATAATTTTTTCTGCGTAATAAGGAGGCACTTCCTTGCTATAGCCGTGGACCCATCTGTCAGCCTCTCCACGTACAGTACTCTTCCGATGGAAGTTGGTCGTTGACCACATTGACCACGCCGCGTTTAGAGCACCAAGGTGGCGGACAACGGCGAGGCCTGGGAAGGGGACAACGCGGAGTCGGGGAAGACACGACAGGGGATGCCCACATGGAGAGGAGTACGAGGGTTCACTGGTTTCGCTGCGATGTGAGGATGCCATCGCCGCAGGGCCTGGCCAGCGGTGGGAGTGGTAGGGGGAGGTGAGGCCTTTGTGGCAGCACAACCGGCCATGGGAGGCAGGAGCAGGCGGCACGACCGGCGCTACTATGGGCAGCTGGAGCAAGAAGACTAGAGGTTGATGAGGGAGTCCTGGATTAGGGGGTCTCCGGACAGCCGGACTATATCCTTTGGCCAGACTATTGGACTATGAAGATACAAGATTGAAGACTTCGTCCCGTGTCTGGATGGGACTCTACTTGGCGTGGAAGGCAAGCTAGGCAATACGGATATGTATATCTCCTCCTTTGTAACCGACCTTGTGTGACCCTAGCCCCCCCTCCGGTGTCTATATAAGCCGGAGGGTTTTAGTCCGTAGGACAGCATACAATCATACCATAGGCTAGCTTCTAGGGTTTAGCCTCTCTGATCTCGTGGTAGATCAACTCTTGTAATATTCATATCATCAAGAACAATCAAGCAGGACGTAGGGTTTTACCTCTATCGTGAGGGCCCGAACCTGGGTAAAACATCGTGTCCCCTGCCTCCTAGTACCATCCTCCTTAGACGCACAGTTCGAGACCCCCTACCCGAGATCCGACGGTTTTGACACCGACATTGGTGCTTTCATTGAGAGTTCCTCTGTGTCGTCATCATAAGGCTTGATGGCTCCTTCAATCATCGCTAGCGATGCGGTCCAGGGTAAGGCTTCCCTCCCAGGACAGATCTTCATATTCGGCGGCTTTGCACTGCGGGCCAATTCGCTTGGCCATCTAGAGCAGATTGAGAGCTACGCCCCTGGTTATCATGTCAGATTTGGAAACTTTAACTACACAGCCGATATCCGCGGAGACTTGATCTTCGACGGATTCAAGCCCATGCTAGACGCGTCGCGCAGTCGCGACGAGCATGACGTAACTCTGTTGTTGGACAATGTCCGGGAGATCGCATCCGCAGCCACTCCGGCCTTTAATCCGGAGCAAGTCACGCCATCCGAGAGCGGAGGGATGGAGCCCGCCATGGAGGCCGCACTCTCAGTGGCGATAGAGCCGGATACTGACTTCACCCCTTACGAGAGCCGTCTCACCGAACCACTGGATTCGTCTCTAACCACGGACACCGAGCCGCTCACATCCGTGCCCGTCGAACCCGACTGGGCGCCGATCATGGAGTTCACCTCCGCAGATATCTTCCAGCACTCACCCTTCGGAGATGTGCTAAACTCATTAAGGTCTCTCTCCCTGTCAGGAGAACGTCGGCCGAACTATGTCCGGCTAGAATGGGATACGGACGACGAAGAAATTCGCTGCCCACTGAGCGAGTCCTGGATTAGGGGGTCTCCGGAGAGCCGGACTATATCCTTTGGCCGGAGTGTTTGACTATGAAGATACAAGATTGAAGACTTCGTCTCGTGTCCAGATGGGACTCTACTTGGCATGGAAGGCAAGCTAGGCAATACGAATATGTATATCTCCTCCTTTGTAACCGACCTTGTGTAACCCTAGCCCCCTCTAGTGTCTATATAAACCGGAGGGTTTTAGTCCGTAGGACAACATACAATCATACCATAGGCTAGCTTCTAGGGTTTAGCCTCTCCGATCTGGTGGTAGATCAACTCTTGTAATACTCATATCATCAAGAATAAATCAAGCAGGACATAGGGTTTTACCTCCATTAAGAGGGCCCGAACATGGGTAAAACATCGTGTCCCCTGCCTCCTGTTACCATCCACCTTAGACGCACAGTTCGAGACCCCCTACCCGAGATCCGCCGGTTTTGACACCGACATTGGTGCTTTCATTGAGAGTTCCTCTGTGTCGTCGCCGTTAGGCTTGATGGCTCCTACGATCATCGATAGTGATGCAGTCTAGGGTGAGACTTTTCTCGCCGGACAGATCTTTGTGTTCGGCAGCTTCGCACTGCGGGCCAACTCGCTTGGCCATCTTGAGCAGATCGAAAGTTCCGCCCCTGGCCATCAGGTCAGGTTTGGAAGCTTAAACTACACAGCCGATATCCGTAGAGACTTGATCTTCGACGGATTTGAGCCCCTGCCTTGTGCGTCGCGTGGTCACGATGAGTACGATTTAGCTCTACCATCGGACCATATTCAGGAGATTGCGCCGGCAGCCGCTCCGAGCCTCAATTCGGAGCCAGTTGCGCCATCCATGGATGGGTGGATGGACCCCATCACGGAGGCCATATCCTCAATGGAGATCGGGCCGAATATCGACCCTACCCTTCACGAGAGCCGTTTTGCTAAACTGTCGGATCCTTCTCCGGCCACGGACTTCGAACCGCCTGCGCCCGTTCCTATGGAATCCGATTGGGCACCGATCATGGAGTTTACCTCTGCGGATATTTCTCAGCACTCGCCCTTTGGCGACATACTGAACTCATTAAGGTCTCTCTCCTTGTCAGGAGGATCCTGGCCGAACTATGTCCGGCAGGATTGGGATGCGGATGACGAAGAAATTCGCCGCCCACCCACCACCCACTTAGTAGCCACTGTCGACGACTTAACCGACATGCTTGACTTCGACTCCAAAGACATCGACGGTATGGACGACGATACGGGAGTCGAAGAGGAACCACTTCCCATAGGGCACTGGACAGCCACCTCATCATACGATATATACATGATGGACACACCCAAAGAAGGCAATGGCGGCGAGATGACGGAGGATGACCCCTCCAAAAAGCAACCCAAGTGCTGGCGTCAGCGGCGCCGCTGTAAGTCCCGCCAAGGGAAAAGTGGTGATACCGGCACCGGAGATAATAGCACCCCGGACAGTGCCGAGGACAACAACAATCCCCTCCAGCAAAATTTAGAGCAGGAGGATGGAGGAGCCAGTCCTCCTGAGAGAGCGGCAGATGGAAAGGCGGAGGATGATAATTACATGCCTGCCTCCGAAGACGAGGCAAGCCCCGACGATGACGAATTCGTCATGCCAGAGGATCCCGTCGAACAAGAGCGCTTCAAGCGCCGGATTATAGCCATGGCTAATAGCCTCAAGAAAAAGAAGCAGCAGCTTCAAGCTGATCAAGATTTGCTAGCTGACAGATGGACTGAAGTCCTGGCGGCCGATGAATATAAACTCGAACGCCCCTCCAAGAGTTACCCAAAGTGCAGGTTGCTACCCCGACTGGAGTAGGAAGCACCAAAACCTACATCCCCGGCACATGACGCGGCTGATCGGCCACCTCGTGGCCGCGACAGAGAAACATTCCAGCCAAAAGCTCAGCCCGCACCCCGACGCCATTCAAATAAGAAGGCATGGGGAAATACGCCAGACGTGCGAGACGTATTGGAGGACAAAGCAAAACATGCAAGATCGATCTACGGATCACGAGGGCGTGCCACTATGCGAGACGATAATCGTCACGCCAGATACAGTAAAAGTAAGTCCGGCCGGGCTGAACACAGCGGGCAAGACTCATTTGAGCTACGTCGTGACATGGCCCAGTACAGAGGCGCCGCACACCCCCTATGCTTCACAGATGAAGTAATGGATCATCAAATCCCAGAGGGTTTCAAACCTGTAAATATTGAATCATACGACGGCACAACAGATCCTGCAGTATGGATCGAGGATTTCCTCCTGCACATCCACATGGCCCACGATGATGACCTACATGCCATCAAATACCTCCCACTAAAACTAAAAGGACCAGCTCGGCATTGGCTCAACAGCTTGCCAGCAGAGTCCATTGGCTGTTGGGAAGATCTGGAAGCCGCATTCCTTGACAACTTTTAGGGCACTTATGTGCGACCACCAGATGCCGATGACTTGAGCCACATAATTCAGCAGCCAGAAGAATCGGCTAGGCAATTCTAGACACGGTTCCTAACAAAGAAAAATCAAATCGTCAACTGTCCGGATGCAGAAGCCCTAGCAGCTTTTAAGAACAACATCCGCGACGAGTGGCTAGCCCGGCACCTTGGTCAGGAAAAGCCGAAATCTATGGCAGCCCTCACGACACTCATGACCCGCTTTTGCACGGGAGAAGACAGCTAGTTGGCTCGCAATAATAACATATCAAAGAACCATGGTACTTCGGATGCCAAGGACGGCAATGGCAGGTCACATCGCAACAAGCATAAGCACCGCATTAACAACGACAATACAGAGGATACGACAGTCAATGCCGGATTCAAAGGCTCTAAACCCGGTCAGCGGAAAAATCCATTCAAAAGAAGCACTCTGGGCCCGTCCAGTTTGGACCGTATGCTCGATTGCTCGTGTCAAATACATGGCACCCCCGACAAGCCAGCCAACCACACCAACAGGGATTGTCGGGTGTTCAAGCAGGTGCTACGTCCTGAGCTTGCGTTGGTTTTCCCCGAAGAGGAAGGCATGATGCAGCAGAGTAGCGTAAGTATTTCCCCCAGTTTTTGAGAACCAAGGTATCAATCCAGTAGGAGGCCACGCTCAAGTCCCTCGTACCTGCACAAAATGATAGCTACTCGCAACCAACGCGATTAGGGGTTGTCAAGCCCTTCACAGTCACTTACGAGAGTGAGATTTGATAGATAGAATATTTTTGGTATTTTTGATATAAAGATGCAATGTAAAAAGTAAAGGCAAAGTAAATAGCAAAACAATATAAAAGTGATGGAGATTGATATGATGAGAATAGACCCGGGGGCCATAGGTTTCACTAGTGGCTTCTCTCAAGAGCATGAGTATTCTACGGTGGGTAAACAAATTACTGTTGAGCAATTGATAGAATTGTGCATAATTATGAGAATATCTAGGCAAGATCATGTATATAGGCATCACGTCTGTGACAAGTAGATCGAAACGATTCTGCATCTACTACTATTACTCCACTCATCGATCGCTATCCAACATGCATCTAGAGTATTAAGTTAAAAACAGAGTAACGCCTTAAGCAAGATGACATGATGTAGAGAGATAAATTGATGCAATATGAAATAAACCCCATCTTGTTATACTCGATGGCAACGATACAATACGTGCCTTGCTGCCCCTTCTGTCACTGGGTAAGGACACCACAAGATCGAACCCAAAGCTAAGCACTTCTCCCATGGAAAGAACTACCAATCTAGTTGGCCAAACCAAATGAATAATTCAAAGAGACTTGCAAAGATAACCAATCATACATAAAAGAATTCAGAGAAGATTCAAATATTATTCATAGATAGACTTGATCATAAACCCACAATTCATCGGTCTCAACAAACACACCGCAAAAAGAAGATTACATCGAATAGATCTCCACAAGAGAGGGGGAGAACTTTGTATTGAGATTCAAAGAGAGAGAAGAAGCCATCTAGCTACTAACTATGGACCCGAAGGTCTGAGGTAAACTACTCACACTTCATCGGAGAGGCTATGATGATGTAGAAGCCCTCCGTGATGACGGCCCTCTTCCGGCGGAGCTCCGGAACAGGCCCCAAGATGGGATCTCGTGGATACAGAAAGTTGCGGTGGTGGAATTAGGTTTTTGGCTCCTGTTCTGATCGTTTGGGGGTACGTGTGTATATATAGGAGGAAGGAGTACGTCGATGGAGCACCGAGGGGCCCACGAGGCAGGGGGCACGCCCTAGGGGGGCGCCCCCTACCCTCGTGAGCACCTCTTTGCTTCCTTGCAGTAGGGTCCAAGTCTCCTGGATTACGTTTGGTGAGAAAATCAAGTTCCCGAAGATTTTATTCTGTTTGATATTCCGTTTATCTAAAACACTGAAATAGGCAAAAAACAACAATTCTAGGCTGGGCCTCCGGTTAATAGGTTAGTCCCAAAAATAATATAAAAGTGGAAAATAAAGCCCAATATAGTCCAAAACAGTAGATAATATAGCATGGAGCAATCAAAAGTTATAGATACGTTGGAGACGTATCAGCAGGCCGGCAAGTTAAATGTCAAAAACAAAGATAAGGGGTCACATAGCGATGACGAGGAGGAACCCCGGCAGCCGAACACCGGAGGACAGAAGAGGTTCCCAACACAAGTGCGGACGGTGAACATGATATACGCAACCCACATCCACAAGAGGGAGCGGAAGCGTGCGCTCAGGGACGTATATGCTTTGGAGCCAGTCGCCCCAAAGTTCAACCCATGGTCCTCCTGCCCGATCACCTTGGATCGTAAGGACCACCCCACTAGTATCCGTCATGGCGGATTTTCCGCACTGGTCCTAGACCCAATCATCGATGGATTTCACCTCACTCGAGTCCTAATGGACGGCGGCAGCAGCCTGAACCTGCTTTATCAGGACACAATGCGCAAAGTGGGTATAGACCCCTCAAGAATCAAACCCACAAAAACGACCTTCAAAGGTGTCATACCAGGTGTAGAGGCCCACTGCACACAGGCTCAGTCACACTAGAAGTGGTCTTCGGATCCCCAGATAACTTCCGAAGCGAAGAGTTAATCTTCGACATAGTCCCGTTCCGCAGTGGCTACCATGCACTGCTCGGGCGAACCACATTCGCAAGATTCAATGCGGTACCGCATTATGCATATCTCAAGCTCAAAATGCCAGGACCTTGGGGGGTCATCATAGTCAATGGAAACACAGAGCGCTCTCTCCACACGGAGGAGCACACTGCGGCCCTCGCAGCAGAAGCGCAAAGAAGCCTGTGAAGGCAATCCACTAGTTCGGCGATTAAGGACCCGGACACCTTCAAGCGCGCCCGAAGTAATCGGCAACAGGACCGCCTGGCACGTTCCGAGCTCGCGTAGCAATGCGGGCACCACCCCGGTCCCAGCCAAGCAGCGAAATTAGTGCCACGTGTACATAATTACGCATTAAAAATACCATGGGCACAGGAGGGGAGGGGGGCACGACTGTGGCATGCTCCAAGTCGCGGCTTAAACCGCACTAGGGGCTTCCAACTTTATTATTTTTCTCTTTCAGGACTTTAATCTCTGGAAACCCTGTCCGGCAGTATGATTGCTGAACACATGATGCAGCAACCAAGGAGGCAGAAAGCTATGTCACACCACTGAACTCGCAAGTGGATTACGATAACGAGTGAAATATTTGCTTTAATACTATTCCTCAGCTTGCCCTTGGTAGGGACATGTCAAACAGTCCTACTTTTTGCTTATTGCACTACTTGTATCATTCTGCTTTAACGCACCTTTTTGAATAAACAATGCATAGCATTAAGACTATTATTGCATTTTTTTCCTTTATATATATATATATATGTTCATTCACGACATCTAGCACCCGTACACTCTGGTACGGCCAATACGCTAGGGGCTTAAGAATACCCCATAATACGGCATGAGAAGTACGAACACTTTCGACAGTCCAGCACCCTGAACTTATAGCATTATATGCATCAGCTCCGAATCATGTCGTGGATCAACAGTTGGGTTTGCCCGGTTCCCATGTTTTGGTACCTATGTTCTGCTATATCGGCTAAGATAGCACTGGGAGAACTACTGTGATTGTGCCCCGGTTCTGCTGGGCTAAGCACCTCCGTAGAGAAAGCTAAAACTGACTGTCATGATAAGGCGAGAGACTGGTCGCTGTTCGAGAGGATTCATGTCCCTAAAGACTTATGCCGCTCAGAGCGAGGAGTCGGCCCTGTACGGCTTAAGGTGTGTATCGCGCCCCAAATTCAGCCTTCCGAATACTAGGGGCTTCGCTGAAATTTAAAATTATAGAATTCTATGGCTAAGTGTGAGTGATAATGCATTATGGTCTGATTGCCTTGTTCGTTGTGCTGAGCATCTCCCTCAAAGGACCCAACAATGGGAACAAGAGTGCTCGGGTTTATCCCGAACACCCCATCACTCATGGCGTGGGGGCAGAAGCCGATGACTAGCCATCTCTCAGATTTGATAAACAGCCGAACATAAGGTAATATTTTAAATTCAGACAAGCGTTGCATAGCGCATATGAACAAGGTTTCATAATACAAGATTACACAAGCAAGTTCATTCAAATATTACATATTTTGCACACTCATCCGCTACGAGACGGGCACCCTTCAGGACACCCTCATAGTACATCTCGGGGTGGTGATGCTCCTTGCCCTGCGGCGGCCCTTCCTTCACCAGCTTCACGGCATCCATCTTGGCCCATTGCACCTTCACACGGGCGAAAGCCCGACGTGCACCTTCGATGCAGACGGACCGCTTGATGACTTCCAGCCGTGGGAAGGCATCCACAAGCCGCCTCACCATGCCGAAGTAGCTGTTGGGAAGGGTGTCGCTAGGCCACATCCAGACTAGAAAGCCCTTCATGGCCTATTCAGCCGCCTTGTGGAGCTCGACCAGTTGCTTCAGCTAGTCGCTCAGAGGCATCGGGTGTTCGGTCCTAGTATACTGAGACCAGAACAGCTTCTCCGTCGAGCTTCCCTCCTCGGCCTGGTAAAACTGTGCGGCATCCGACACGCCGCGGGGCAAATCTGCGAATGCTCCTGGAGAGCTCCGGATTCGGGTAAGTAACAAGTAATTTACTTTCACATGCTTGCTTTGCATATAGAATGCCTTACCCGCCGCTATCTTCTTCATCGCATGAATCTCCTGGAGGGCCTTTTGGGCTTCGGCCTTGGCACTCTTTGCACTCGCAAGGGCTGTGGCAAGCTCGGACTCTCGCGTCTTCAAGTCAAGCTCCAACACCTCGTGCTTCGTCACGAGAGCGTGGAGCTCTTGCTGCACCTCGCTCACCCGTGCCTCACGCCTTTCCTGCTCGGTGTGCTCCTTGGCCGCTTTGTTTTCGGCCTCGGATAGTGCTTGTTTCAGGGTCGCCACCTCGGTCGTGGCCCTTGGCAAATTTACGATGATCCTTTCATTTTGCAATTGCATTCTTTTTATATATATCCATAGACTAGGTACTACTTACCCTTGTTCTCCTCGACCTTCCTCTTGGCAAGGCCGAGCTATTCCTTGGACCCTTCGAGGTCCTGCTTCAGTGTGGCTACCTCCGCAGTCAGCGCGGCGGAGGCCAGCAGCGAAGCCTGCATACGCATATAGACATACTTATATTAGACTCCTGCGATATTGTTTGATCCTCTGTTCGGTTTTTCTTTCTGAACACCGAACAGAGCATCAGGGGCTACTGTCTATGCGGTAATATTTTTCCTATATTTCAAAAACTTACCTCAAAGCCTGTCAGAAGGCTGGCACAGGCTTCAGTCAGTCCGCTCTTGATGGACTGAACCTTCTGGATCACCGCACTCATAATAGTGCGGTGCCCTTCGTCGATGGAAGCGCTGTGAAGCGCTCTCAAAAGATTGTCCGGTGCCTCTGGATGGACAGAGGTCATCGGCACAGGTGTCTTGCCCCTTTTGGAAGGAGGCCGCCTGCCTGAGTCTGGAACCACTGGAGGTTCCGGCTCGGTGTTCGGCTGAGGGCCGAACTCGGAGCCCTCGGGAGCCTTGCTCCCTCTCCTCCTGGAATCCGGAAGGTCGCCTCGAGGCGCCTCCGGGACCATCTCCCCTCGACCTGGTGCCTCTTGACACAATACCTCGGCATTGTCCATAGGGCAAGGGGAGGTGGCGGTCGGAAGTGGATTGCTATCCATATCCGACGAGCCCAGGGAGCCGTCCGACGATACATCGATACGGGCTCGTGGCGGTCTGCATAATCATAATTCGGCGTTAGGAGAAGCAGTGCGACAAAGGTATGCTATGAGTAACTCTGGCATCCGAATACTTACGACTTCGCCAGGGGCTTGGCCCTGAGCAGCCACTCGTCTTTGCCTTCGGCGGCGGTGGTGGAGTAGTCTGGAAGGAGAGTCCCTCCCTTCTTGGACCCTTCGCCCCCCCGGTTGGGGCGGCCTTCCTTTTATTGTGTCCCCCGACTGGAGGGGGAGCATCTTCATCTTCCTCCTCGTCTTCGGGGGAGGAGTGCGTCGCGGAGTTATCGGATGATGAGTCCGATAACACCTGGTGTCGGGAACTCTTTCGGGTTCCCTTGGCCTTCTTGGTCTTCTCCGGCACCTTGTAAGGAGCCAGAGTCAGCTTCTCCGTCAGGAGAGCATCCGCAGTGTCTTCGGGCAGAGGGGCCGGACAGTTAATCTGCCCCGACATCTCCACCCAGTCCTGTCAAAGGCATGGAGCTCAGACCCTACACATGGTTAAGCTAGGGGAAATAAATATCCTACCGGATGTATAGAACTCACTGAATGTGCTCGGCGCTTCGCGCTTAGCCCGCGGTCCTCGGTGAGAGAGGGAGGGACCTCGGCGCCCTTGAACAGCACCCTCCAGACGTCCTTGTGCGTCGTATCGAAGAGCTTGCTCAGAGTCTGGTGCTGGGCCGGGTCGAACTCCCACAAGTTGAAATCCCGTTGTTGGCACGGGAGGATCCGGCAGATGAGCATGACCTGGACTGTGTTGACAAGCTTGAGCTTCTTGCTTGCCATATTCTGGATACATTTCTGGAGTCTGTCCAGCTCCCCCGATGAACCCCAGGACAGGCCCTTCTCTTTCCAGGAGGTGAGCCTCGTGGGGATTCCGAATCGAAACTCGGGGGCCGCCATCCAGTTGGTGTCGCGCGGCTCAGTGATGTAGAACCACGCCGATTGCCACCCCTTTATGGTCTCCACGAAGGAGCCTTCAAGCCATATAACATTGGGCATCTTTCCCACCATGGCTCCGCCGCACTCTGCTTGTTGGCCTCCCACCACCTTTGGCTTGATATTGAAGGTCTTTAGCCATAGGCCGAAGTGGGGCCGAATGCGGAGGAAAGCTTCACACTCGATGATGAACGCTGAAATATTGAGGATGAAGTTCGGGGCCAGATCATGGAAGTCCCGCCCGTAGTAGAACATGTGACCATAGACGAATGGATGGTGGGGAAACCCCAGTCCGCAGAGGAAGTGGTGGAGGAAAACTACCCTCTCATGAGGTTCTAGGGTAGGGACGATCTGCCCTGCAGCTCGTAGCCGATGCGTGATATTCGCGGCTAAGTATCCGGCTCCGTGCAGCTTCTTGATGTGTCCCTCCGTAACGGAGGAAGCCATCCATTTGCCTCCCGCTCCGGACATGCTTGGAGAACGTTGAGGGGAAGGATGTGGACTTGGGTGTTGGAGCTCGAGTGCGCAAGAATGGATGAGCAAATAGGAAGTAGGCATGGGTAGAAAAAGGTTAAACCTTGTCCCTTTATAAGGGCGGCCGAAACTATGCGCCCCCACTAGCCTGGTAAAACTCGCTTATCCCCCAAGCACCATAATCGATGGTGCCATTGGGTTACCCGAGCCCGTATTGATGAGAATCCCGTAATAAGGGGGACACGATCTCTGCTTTGACAAGACGTGTCAAGAAACCGCTTCGCATTATGTGCGGGGCTAGTTAAAGGAAACGGTTCGAATAATCACCGGGCCATGGCATAATGTCATGTTGCCAAAACGTGTTAGCAGATTAGATTTGTGGAAATATTATTCTCTCTATGGTGGTATGTGGAACTTATTTTGTAGGGTCGGACACTATCCTTGTATTCAAATTCTTCTGTGGTGTATTCGGAGGAGGAACCCGCCTTGCAATGCCTAAGACAATACTGCACGCCGGACTCATCGTCATTGAAGCCTGGTTCAGGGGCTACTGAGGGAGTCCTGGATTAGGGGGTCTCCGGACAGCCGGACTATATCCTTTGGCCGGACTGTTAGACTATGAAGATACAAGATTGAAGACTTCGTCTTGTGTCCGGATGGGACTCTACTTGGCGTGGAAGGCAAGCTAGGCAATACGGATATGTATATCTCCTCCTTTGTAACCGACCTTGTGTAACCCTAGCCCCCTCCGGTGTCTATATAAACCGGAGGGTTTTAGTCCGTAGGACAACATACAATCATACCATAGGCTAGCTTCTAGTGTTTAGCCTCTCCGATCTCGTGGTAGATCAACTCTTGTAATACTCATATCATCAAGAATAAATCAAGCAGGACGTAGGGTTTTACCTGCATCAAGAGGACCTGAACATGGGCAAAACATCGTGTCCCCTACCTCCTATTACCATCCGCCTTAGATGCACAGTTCGGGACCCCCTACCCGAGATCCGCCGGTTTTGACACCGACACCCACCCACCACCCACTTAGTAGCCAATGTCGATGACTTAACCGACATGCATGACTTCGGCTCCGAAGACTTCGACGGTATGGATGACGAAGCCAGAGACGAACCGGAACCACCGCCCACAGGGCGCTGGACCGCTACTTCATCACATGACGTATACATGGTGGACACCCCCAAAGAAGCAAATGGCGATGAGAAGACGGAGGATGACCCCTCCAAGAAGCAACCCAAGCGTCGACATCAACGGCGCTGCCCTAAGCCCCGCCATGGCAAGAACAGCGATAATAATAGTCCACGCGACTCTGGAAGAGACGACAACTACACCACCCCGGCGGTAGAAAACGATCAAGACCAAACATAGTGCGGATCCAACATCCGAACACGATGATGCCAAAGATAAGCCTCATCCATCCCCGTCTAGGCTAGAAAGCAGTCCGGACGAAGATGCACCCATCATCCCGGAAACCCACTTGGAGCAAGAGAACCTCCGCAGAAGGCTTACTGCCACAGCAAGAAGCCTGAAGAAACAGAAGCAAAGGCTCAAGGTTGCACAAAATACGCTCAACAGCAAGTGGAACAAAGTAACAAAGTATGGCGGAAGTTACCATCCAAAAAGCTATCCAAAGCAAAAGCTATTACCGGAATTCAATGATGAGGCCTTAGAGCCCATACAGCCGAAAAGTGATATGGCCAACCGGCCGGATCCACCACCCAGTGAACGCGATAGAGCGGCTAACAAAGTCACGCATAAGTCAACACACGACCTACGTGAGAACTTGCGTCAAAAATCCGGCGCGACCAGATCTATCTACGGATCTAGGAAGCGCGCTACGGTACACAACCAACATCGATTACTACAACCGTTCGAACACCATGGTGCATCCCAATACAGGGGTGCCGCACACCCCTTATGTTTCACTGATGAGGTGCTGGATCATGAATTCCCAGAGGGATTCAAACCGGTGAACATAGAGGCGTATGACAGAACCACAGACCCTGGAGTCTGGATAGAGGACTTCATCCTCCACATCCATATGGCTCGTGGAGGCGATCTCCATGCCATTAAATACTTGCCCCTCAAGCCTAAAGGGCCAGCTAGCACTGGCTGGAAATCCTCCCTGAAAACTCAATTGGAAGTTGGGAGGAGCTCGAGGACGCTTTCCGGGCCAATTTTCAAGGGACTTATGTCCGACCTCCGGATGCAGACGATTTAAGTCACATAATCCAACAGTCCAGAGAGTCCGACCGAAAGCTTTGGCATAGGATCCTCACTAAGAAGAACCAAATTGTCGGTTGTCCGGACGCTGAAGCCTTTGCAGCTTTCAAACACAGCGTCCGAGACGAATGGCTCGCCAGACACCTCCGTCAAGAAAAACCAAGAACAATGGCAACCCTAACAAGCCTCATGCCCCGCTTTTGTGTGGGTGAGGACAGCTGGTTGGCCCGTAGCAGCACCAGCGACCCAAGCACATCCGAAGTCAGGGATGGCAACGGTAAACTACGACGCAACAAAAACAAGCATCAAAATAAAGAAGGTAGCCCAGATAATACGGCGGCAAATGCCTGATTCAGGGGCTCTCGACCAGGTCAGCGGAAAAAGCCCTTCAAGGGCAGCAGAGAAGGACAATCTGGCCTAACCAAAATTCTTGACAAACTCTGTCAGATTCACGGCACCCCAGACAAACCTGCAAATCATACCCACAGAGAATGTTGGGTCTTCAAGCAGGCTGGTAAGCTTAACGTCGAACACAAAGGGGATGAAACACCAAGCGAAGACGAGGAGGAACCTCGCCAGCAAAGCACCAGAGGACAGAAAAAGTTCCCACCAGAGGTTAAAACAGTAAACATGATCCAGGTGACAAAGGGGAGAAGCAATCACGCACCCCGACGCACACGCACCATAAAGCCCGTCACCCCTAGGCTCAACCCCTCGTTGGCCTGCCTGATCACTTTTGATCGTAGGGATCACAGTACAAATATCCGACGCTAAGGACTGGCGGCCTTGGTGTTAGGCCCAATAATAAACGGGTACCATTTCACAAGGGTCCTAATGGACGGCGGCAGTGATCTAAATCTATAATATCATGATACAGTCCGCAAAATGGGGATAGACCTGACACAAATAAGCCGTAGTAGTACCTTCAAGGGAGTAATACCAGGCCAAGAGGCCCACTGCACGGGCTCTCTACTACTAGAGGTGGTATTCAGTTCTCCCGATAACTTCCGAAGTGAAACTTTAACTTTCACATCGCTCCATTCCGAAGTGATTTTCAAGCACTACTCGGAAGGGTGGCTTTCATTCGTTTTAACGCAATACCGCATTATGCTTTTCTCAAGCTCAAGATGCCCGGTCCACGAGGAGTCATTACAATTAGCGGAAATACCAACCGTTCTTCACATATGGAAGAGGACGCGGCTGCTCTAACAGCCGCACACTAGACGACCTCAACAACCAGAAAAGATGGCAGGTCGTCAAGACCACAGACATGGTTAGACGAGTCCGGCGTTCCATCGTACATGCCTGACATTGGTTTTTGAACCCTCATAAAACGATACCAGGGGCTTCCCGCGTGTATCTAGGGCCAGCCCGGCTCAACCAGGCCTCTCTGGAATTTTGATAATTTATTCTTCTTTCTGGCACGACAACTTTCACCTAAGTTCTTTCCTTTTTCAGGTGACAATCGTGCTATACCCATCCAGGACAGCACAAGGAGACACAGGCACAGACGTGCAGCAGGGACCCGCCCAAAGGTTTCTTTTTAGATTAAGGCCCTGTGTAAACCTTTTTTACTGTCTCTTGTTGCTCACATCCTCCGGATACTTAACACAACCGAGAAGGATGCCAGTGTATTGGCGTGTGGCCATGCCAGGATTTTGCACGTACCCGGACACATGGGGTTTCTTATAAAGGGCATTGTTTAGCCCGGTATATGTTATAAAGACCAAACACCTTAGGGAGTGTTCGGCGTCGCGAGTTTGGACCTATATGCATCAGCTCCGAATCATGTCTTTGGTCAAATGTTGGGCTTGCCCGGCTCCCACGTTTTGGTACCTTACGTTCCGTTATATCGACTAAGGTAGCACTGGGAGAACAACTGCTATTGTGCCTTGGTTCGTCCGGATGAGCACCTTAGTAGAGAAAGCCGAAAACTGACTGTCATAATATAGCGAGAGACTGGTCAACCACTCGATGACTAATCGGAATATTCGGGATTCCTCCGCATTAACGAAGGGTCGTTTCCCGGTCATGTACTTACGCGCCCCGTATTCGGACAAGCGCAGAAGTACCAGGGGCTATATAGTAGCCCCACTATCAAACTCCTATGGCTAAGTGAAAGTGTTAAAGCAATATAGTCCGATTGCCTCGTTCTCTACGCTAGCACCTCCTTAATGGACCAAGACGTTGGATCAAGTGTGGATATGCATCTTTTGCAGACACCCCCGCATTATATGCGTGGGGGCGGAAGCCGACGACTGCAAACTTTCAGGTTATATACATATATACATAAACGGCCGCACAGGAGGCATCATAGTACTTTCGGGCAAAAGTATAAATACAGCCTTGATTAATTCAGAAAAGCATTGTTTGTAAAATGGGACTACATGTCACTGGAAAATAATATTCTTCGAGCACTGAGCCTCTATCAAACGAGCACCTTCAAGGACTTCTTCAAAGTAGTGCTCGACAGCAACTCGGCCTATAGCCGAACCCTGTGCCGCAACAGTGGTGGCCTCCATCTCTGCCCAGTATGTTTTTACACGGGCAAGGGCCATCCACGCACCTTCTATGGATGCTGATCTCTTTACAGCATCGATGTGTGGCACAGCTTCAAGGAATTGTTGCACTAAGCTAAAATAGCTACTCGGACTTGGCCCTCCCGGCCACAGGTGATCCACAATGGACCTCATGGCAAGTCCGGACAACTTATGGAGCTCGGGCCAACCGGTCAATCACTCATTCAGTAGCAGCGGACGGACTGGAGCGTGAAACTGTAACCAAAACAGCTTTTCCACTTTGGGACCTTTCTGATCCTTGAAGTACTCGGCTGTGTCAGTAGCACTTGCAGCCAAATCCATGTACGCGTCCGCAGAACTCCATAGCCGTTCCAGAGGAGCATATTTCGGATCTCCGAACTTAGTCCGCAACAAGAAGGGCTTCCCAGAAATGATATCTGCAGCTTGATTCAGCTCCTCCTTCGTCGCTCTAATTATGGAGCGGGCTTCCTTGGCAGCCACCCGGGCCTTCTCCAGGTCTGTCACCTTCGCTCGGTTTTCTTCTTCAAGAAGCCGGTAACGGTCAGCAGCATCTTTTAACTCCACCGCCATCTTGGCTATTTTTTCTTTGCTCTCGCAATGCACGGCCTGTTCGGCCCTTAACTCCTCGGACGCCTTTAAAGCGGCCGCATTGCTACTCCTTGCTTGCTCCTTGGCTCGGGCAAGCTCCGCCCGAAGGGTCTCCACGGTGGCAGCTCCATCTGCAGTCACAACATATTAAAGATATTGGCATCATGCTGCTCTTATTATGTGACAATCACCAAAAAAATCACTCACCCTGAGCCTCGTCAAGCCGCTTGTTAACCAGCATGATGTCGGCATCTGCCGCATCCTGCTGTCGCCTTAGTTCGGCAAACCCATCAGTCCGGCTAGCCACCGGAGCTTCAACCACTTGCACATAAAGGCGTTCTGGTTATTACCTGGGACTACGATCCTCTGTTTGCCGCCGTTCTCGACGACAACCAAAGCCTCAGGGGCTACTATCTGCATGGGCATACCTAACGTATGCGGTACTGTTAAAGGCATACATTGTTTCACGTACCTCGAAGCCTTTCAGCAGACTCATAAAAGCTTCGTGCAAACCGCTTTTGGTGGATGAAATCCTTTCAATCACTGTACCCATTAGCGTACAATGCGCTTTCGAGATGACAGATTGCCCCAGAAGATCCTTCAGCGCGTCCGACCGCACACTGTGCAGACCCTTGTTGTCGCTCCCCTCAGGAGTCAGATACTGGGGATGCCGGGTAGCCAAAGGGTTATTCTCTGGCCCTAAAGGGTCTGGAGATACCCTTCGCGATGACACTTCAAGGTCGCCTGCTTCTTGAGTTGGGGAGTCCGGGGGAGGCGTTTCGCTCACCATCATCTCCATAAGAATATCCCCCGAAGATGAACTCTGTCGAGAAGGGTTGCGATCCGGACTACAATTTATAAGCATCGATTATTGTCTTCGGAAGTAAGATAGGATATCTTCACTATTAAGTACTTTTTGATTACTTATAGCTCGGTAGAGTGCTGATCCCTGCGCGGACATTGTGCGGCCAGAATACCCTCCAAGGCAGGACCATCTGGCGGAGAGTTCTTCTCCCGTTTGGAAACTTTAGTTTTCTGGATCTTCAGAGGTGGTCCTATTCCTTTCCCGGGGAGAAAGAATGTCAGATTCTTCCCCTTGGTTATCCTCCCTCACGGAGGCGCTCATTCCCTTGATTGGAATAGATAGCGATGGAGGCCCGCTTTCGTCCTCTTTATTCCCCCCTTCATCTTCCTTTGAGGGCACTAGACAAGGTGCTGGCTCGAGCATCTTTTCCAGCACCGAATTGTCCAATCCCTCGGGAAGGGGAGCCGAACACCGAATCAGCTTCGCCTTTGTTATCCAGTCCTGGTCAAAGAGCGATTCTTCAGAATGATGTCATGATAAATAAAAGGACAGTATGTTTGGCCATGGGATTACTTACTTGGGCAGCGGGGCGGTTGCAGCTTAGGCCCACGTCCTCGGTGGTGTCCGGACACTCTATTTGGGGTCCGAAGAACGATTTGTACATCTCCTCATGCGTCATGCCGAGGAAATGCTGAATAGCGCGTGGTCCTCCCGGGTTGAATTCCCATCTACGAAGGGGTCGGCGTTTGCAAGGCTGGACTCGACGAACCAGTATAACTTGCATTACCATAACCAGACTAAAACCTCCCTCGAAGAGATCTCGGATACGGCTCTGCAGTATTGGCACGTCCTTGGCTGGACCCCAGCTTAGCCCCCTGCTGATCCATGACATCAGTTGTGGTGGGGGGCCCGAGCAAAAGGCGGGGGCAACTACCCATTTGGCACTTCGGGGAGCTGTGATGTAGAACCACTCCCGCTGCCACAATCCGGACACCTCTGGAAAGGAACCCTTCGGCCATGGAGCGTCAGCAATTTTGCTTATTAAAGCACCTCCACACGTTGCGTACTGCCCCTCGACCATCTTCGGCTTCACATCGATGGTCTTGAGCCACAGGCCAAAGTGACGGGTAATGCGGAGGAAGGCCTCACACACGACAATAAATGACGAGATGTGAAGAAGGGAATCCGGGGCCAGATCGTGAAAATCCAGCCCATAATAGAACATAAGACCCCTAACAAAGGGATCCAGAGCGAGGCCTAGTCCTCGTAGGAAGTGGGAGACGAACACAATGCTCTCGTTGGGTTCGGGAGTAGGGACGACCTGCCCTCGGGTGGGCAGCCTATGCGAAATTTCGGCGGTCAGATATCTGGCCTCCCTCAACTTCTTGATGTCCTCCTCCTTGATGGAGGAAGGCACCCATCGGCCTTGAAGGCTAGATCCGGACATGATTGAAGGTCCGAAGCACCTGACCTGAGCTTTGGGTGTTAGAACTCGAGGCGGGGGAAGGATTCGATTGAGCGCGGGAGGGGAAAAAGAAAAAGTCGTGCCCCTTTATAAAGAGGGTGAATATCAGGCGTCCCCCTCGTGGCCGTTTGAGACTTACCTAAAATCTAGGAGTCATACCAATAGGCAAGGTTGGGTTACCCACGTTTGTATTGATGAGAATCCCGTGATAAGGGGAACACGATCTCTGCTTTGACAAGACGTGTCAAGAAACCGCCTCACGTTATGTGCGGGGCTGGTTAAAGAACGGTTCGAATAATGGCCGGGCCGTGGCATGATGTCATGCTCTCAAAACATGTCAGTAGATTAGATTTGTGGAAATATTTTTCTCTCTACGGTGGTATGTGGAACTTAGTTTGCAGGGTCAGACACTATCCTTGTATTCAAACTCTTCCGTGGTGTATTCAGAGGAGGAACCCGCCTTGCAATGCCGAAGACAATACTGCATGCCGGACTCATCGTCATTGAAGCCTGGTTCAGGGGCTACTGAGGGAGTCCTGGATTAGGGGGTCTCCGGACAGCCGGACTATATCCTTTGGCCGGATTGTTGGACAATGAAGATACAAGATTCAAGACTTTGTCCCGTGTCCGGATGGCACTCTACTTGGCGTGGAAGGCAAGCTAGGCAATACGGATATGTATATCTCCTCCTTTGTAACCAACCTTGTGTGACCCTAGCCCCCCTCCGGTGTCTATATAAGCCGGAGGGTTTTAGTCCGTAGGACAGCATACAATCATACCATAGGCTAGCTTCTAGGGTTTAGCCTCTCTGATCTCGTGGTAGATCAACTCTTGTAATATTCATATCATCAAGAACAATCAAGCAGGACGTAGGGTTTTACCTCTATCGTGAGGGCCCGAACTTGTGTAAAACATCATGTCCCCTGCCTCCTGTTACCATCCGCCTTAGAATCATAGTTCAGGACCCCCTACCCGAGATCTACCGGTTTTGAGACCAGCAGTTAAAGAATCACAACGGTCGTTGGACGGACATCGTACGGTCACTTTAGCTACAATTGTTTATATTGACTAAGTTGCCAAAGCCCTTGGTACGCGTTAACTTAGTAGGCCCCCAGGTCAGCCTCCGAAACGGTGTGCCCCAGATGTCAGGGGGAGCAATCATTTTTTGGGTGGCTGAAGCTAGAATATCCGAGATTGAAGAAGAAGCACGACATCCGTTGGATGGACCTCCAACGGACACTGCTGCTAGAACTGTGTGTTGACTATAAGTTGACAAAGCGTGTGGCGGAGAACTTATAGCCCATTTGCGATTTGTAAGAATGCACAACCCATTTTTGAATTCTAATAGAATTTACTACAGGCCATTTACAGTTTGTTAAAAGTACAACCCATTTTCTAGCTAGGACAACGATTAATAATTTCAACCAACTGTTTAAAATAGAATTCAATAAAATTTCCCACATTTTGATAGGATCCGAAATATTTCTTCCTAAAATTTCTAGTCAGATTAAATACAATTTCAATCTAAATTTGTATTACGTAAAAATCCAACGAAACATTGTGCGTGCAATAATTAATGAAATTAAAATTTTCAAAATCCAAAAGTAATATTTTATAAACTAATTACGTGTTTGGTGTATTTTTTATAGTTATTGCCCAGTTTTTATGATTACATCCCATTTATTATTTCTTAAAACCCATTTTCTTGTTAAGCCTAATGCATCCCTCCTAGGAAAGATTTGCAGCCCAGCAGGCCGGAGAATAACAAGTTGACCCGGATTGTATACAACTGTCGGCCCAGTTGCATTGTTGATGTTGAAAAAGGCATGTGTAGTACAGTACAACCTTACATGGCTACTCAGCCCACATTCAGTGACGCCGGAAAGGCCCAAATAAGGCTTCTGTACAACTTTTTGAAGTCACTAAGCTCAATTGATAACCTAAGAAAAAAGTTAGAGTACAATGGAACCTAATTAAAAGCTGTCACGAGAGAAGAAATAATTCAATGGGTCCCACTTGTGCGTGTGTGTGAGAGAGAGAGGCCCATCGGTCGATGCTCGTAAATACATCTTTCAGCAATATGCATTGATGATGCTCAAAAAACTTATATAGTTGACACAATCATATAGAACATCATAGCACACTGAACTTGCATACAAAAATTTCACGCAGGTGGCACAATCAGGGTGGAAGCAGTGGATCACTACGGGTAGGGCTATGTTGAAACCAACGAACTCGTACATAACAGTTGAAATATCTTGAATGTTGTGCAAAGAAAATAGACAGACAACACAATATACAAGTTCTTCTAGAAAATTAAGTTGATGTACAACCCTTTCTAAAAAAGTTTAGGTAAAAAAATAGAACAGGTCATCTGACAAGATTCATTTGTTACCTCAAATTAGAGCACATCCAGGTAGCCAGCCCTGCCTCTTCTCCCAAAGAAGCAGTGGCCTCCGCCGCGCGATGGAGTAGGGCCTGTGCCATCCATCGTTCCGAGCAACACGGGGCAAGTCTGATGTTTACTCCTGTAATGCACGTCGTCGACGGACCCGGGCACCAGCTGCGGCGGCAGGACATCGATTGAGGGATTGACCAATTCTTCGACATGCATGAACACTCGATACAGGTACATCCCTAACGTGGTCCGCGGCGGCCTTGGTGGCGATGAATAGTACAACCCCGGTTCCTGCACTGATATCTCAACGCCAATCACCTTCTGTATGGTGGATGGCTTCTTCATCCATGCCATAAACTGTCAAATCCCAGCTGTCTGGAGGAACAAACATACTTACGAGCTCACCTCCAAGGTCATTGATAAGCTCATTCCTGTACTCACTGTTCCAAGCACGTCGAGGCATGCCGTGTAAGGTATGCTTTGTTAAAAACTCAAGCTCAGAGGGCAACGAGCCCCATCCTAGGTGCCACCGATCAAAGCTCGCCAGTGCGCCATCGCAGAACAAACACCGGGAAGATTCGAACACACGACTACAGTCGAGAGTTGTCCGGAACCTGGTGAAGAAATCAGCCGGTGGTGGATAGACTTTGATGAGCAAGTCACTTATTTGGAAGTCGTGCGCAATGCCAAGAGCTTTGACAAGGTCGTCCAGCGAGACGGGAGGCCGGTCGCCATTGATGGTTACCATCAGCACTTTGTCGGCAAACTGGTTGTCAAGCGCCGCCATGCCACTGTTGAGCGACAGCATGCAGCGCCCGAAGGCAGGACGGACCTCAGGATCTCCGGCTCGGAGATCCACATTGACCAGGAACATGATATTGCACTTGAGTGCACGGAGTACATGAGGGGGATTTGGGGGAACTGGAGTAGGAATCGAGATTCCAGAGGTGGGGGAGGGGCGGTTGATGGGGGATGAAAAGGTAGCATGAATTTCGAACACGTGCCAACATGCTCTCGGCGCGCAAGCGCTTGAGAACACCGGTGGCGCCCACATGTTGGCCTAAGAGTCCCTATTCTTTCTTTTGAGAGTCCGGCCTGAGAGTCATAATTAACCTATTTGGCATTGCATTACTACTCGGCCCATATTCAACGACACCTCACTGGACCAAACAAGTGTACATCATCGAAAAGACACTGAGCTCAAATTATAACTTGAAAAAAAGGAGATATACTCTAAACACTGGAGAATGGTGATGCCCTCATTTAGCCCACCAACAGTTCGAGACAATAAATAGTTCAGAACAACGATATATACAACATTCAGACACTAACTAGTGACTACTACTGACATAAATAGCAAGACATGATAGTTCATAAGAAGTCTTGCTACACCACCAAAATGCACCCATCTGCAGCGCTCAGACTCTCGTGATCTAGACGAGAATGACATTCTAAATAGAGGAAACTATTACATAGTACGTGTGACATAGACGAGGATGACCAAATGACAAGGAATATGCATAACAAAAGAGAGAACTACCCATCCAGAACAAGTAGCAAAGACAACAAGTCATTCGAAGAGGGATGATCCAACACCATCATAATTTGCAGCCCCGGTTCAGCCACCAGTGATCCGGAGACACCAGTACTTGACCCTTTCGACGCAACAACCCAATTACCTATCAACCTGAAGGCTTGAACCACATCACTGCCTGTCGGACTCGACACATCCAGGGATCAAAGTTAATCCACATGCCTTTGTCATTCTCACCTTCTTTTGGCTGCAAGCTGTATCGTTGACCATCAAGAGAGTTTGCTCCCGAACTCCTAGGGCTCGCCGTGTAGACAAAGTTTTCCATAGCAAACAGAGCCTCTCTACCATCAAGGTCCTTGCCAACGGTGATCTCCTGGTTAATCGGATAATTGAGTCCGAGAAACACAGAGTATGAACCAAGGCTGTTTACCCGCCTCCAACTCAAAAATCTTGCGGGGCCCAACAAGATGGTATCCTCCTCATAGACGTAACAACCACTGTCCGGATACTCATGTATTTCATGGTGCTTGCATACAGTGCGGGTTTTGCAATATAACTTTTCTGGCTCATGTGTCCGAATGATCATCAGTCTTTTGTCGTCCTCTAATCGAGCGAGGAACCAGTTGTGCCTCCCTGTTTTTGGCAAAGGTGGTGTGATTACAAAGGGAAGTAACTGTAGGGACACTACATCATATCAAAAAGGACAAGCATTGTTAATGTAAGATCAGCATTGTTCAGAGTATGAGTAGGATAATGCAAGAAATAGCATTGATATGTCCCTGTTGGAACTGGGAGGAAAATACAGGGAAATGTATACTGGGTTCAAAAATATAGAAGTGCCATGCATGGTTATATTCATGTTATCTCACAATCGATTCTCCACAAGAAACTACCATGTCATGAATGTTATGTAATCATGTTCTGTCCTCACAAACAAATTCTTCAAGGAAACTAACAGACCATGCATTGTTATATACTCATGTTCTGTGGGCAAATTTTTGTGAGCATATTATTCTAGCTATTGATTGTTGAAGGGCGAACATAGGTATGTACACATGGTAAGCATTACAGGATTTCACTACTTCAAAATATAGAGTTCTCCATATGCACATTTACTTTCCTAATGTATGGTTAGATGAAATCAATAGTGTGATGCATGTTTCTACATCATGAAAATGAGGAAACTAACATGGCCATTGATACACACTCATATTTAGTAGTATATAGATTACTATAAAATAAGGAGAATATTAATATCTTCCTAAAAGTTTGATTATTCAAGGGTACAAATTGGCTGTAATGACATGATCACAATCGCATGACTTAACTCATTCCAAATATAGCTGATTTACAGTGTCTCTAATACATTGTCGTAGTTCTACTCAAATTCTGCTCAAATAGGGATATGTCAATCATCAGAAAAGTTCAAACAGTGTCATGGCGTCATCATTAACATTAGATGGAAACAACTTACACGCGCCGCCCCGGCAATACGTGGTGTCATCTGCTTTGTCGATCGTGTAGATGATGCCATTGTGTTCAATAGCATCACAGAAGTGTGTATCAACTTTGACGATGATCCACTGTGAGCTGAGCTGTCTCCAACTAAAGAAGGCACCAGTGGAAAGATAGGCGAGTCCCTTGTCGAACAACACAATTAGCTTGAAGTCTGCATAATCTGCATGTCGTGTGGGCACTTGGCAGATTACAATCTTCTGCAAAACAAGGCGTGTCCAACTGACGACATAATCTAGATGACTTGGACCGTGAAGGTAAAACTCTATATCATCCAACGGAGGTAGGATAATCTCATGGGAGGTCTAGAAGTTCACGAGCACCAACTTTTCCCCGTCTTCTCTGACGGCAGCCATCTAGTGGGAGTTCATGCCGACCTAGTACATACCTGCAAGAAGTTTCGGGCGATGGTGATCGGATCGAATTTGAGGGAAATGATGTACGGCGACCCACTACATACCTGCAACGAAGTTTCGGCTAATGGAGGTCGGATTGAAGTTGAGGGGCATCATGTACGCCTTCGTATCATGATGAGCAAATCTCTCAAGACCAGATAGCAGCAAGCAGGGTGTCTTGAAAATCTTAGGCCTCGCTTCGATGATGGTCGTGTGTATGCCCCTCGAGCATGCAGCCAGCCGCAAGGCGCTCAACATATCCATACACGAACAATAGAGGTCGAGGACATCACTGGGGAGATTTCTCCAATCGTGGCTCATATGGATGTTGTGCGGTTCGTGTTCGGCCATGGTGGAAGTTTGGAAGGTGGGGTTTTGGGGGGCTTGATTTATGGGGGAGAAGGCTTTCGGTGTTGGAGCGGCTAGCGAGGGAATGGTGGTACAGGAGGAGGCGAGCGAGGCGATGGTACATGGGGGCACAGTGTGATGATGAAGAGTTACCTCAGGATCTCCGGCGAGATGGAGATGGAGACGGAGTGGTGCTAGGGGAGAGGGAGACGAGGCAAGGCATGCTATACAACGGCGGTGATAGTGTCTACACAGTGCACAAGGTGAGGCTGACTTTGGTAACCCGGACATGCCGCCTGCACTGGTGTCACCTCGGGCGCAGGGTCTTGCACTTCACTGTGAGGACCAGATGAATAATAGTATTTTGACCATCAAGTGTACCACAATTGTACAACTACTACTAGTAGGAGTAGTAGGAACATGAGTAGTACTCCCTCCGGTCCTCTTTTGTCTACACATAACTTTTTTCAGTATTTCTCTAATTAGTATGTGTATATACCCTTTTGCATGCGCCCATTTCCCTCCATGCCCCGCATTCACAGCATTAATTACCGTATGCATGAGCAGCTGCAACGGGACTCTAGCCAATAAACTGCAACATGCAAGTGGGCCATTCTGTGCGCGTGGGAGAGAGAAAAGGCAACCGAAGAGCCCGTCCAATCCATTGCATGCAGCAGTCAAACCACCGCAGCTCTCCTCATGCATGTGCATAACTTCTCCCATTTACTTCTCCATCGGGAACCAATTTTCCTCGGCTTCTTCACTACTCCTTGATCTTCATTTGCATCCAAACAACACTGCATTCACATTGTTTTAACCTCTTCACATCCTCCTGGAGTAATTCCGAAGCCCCTATAAATAATCATCTTCTTCAGTTAGACTAGCCATATAATCCTAATTCTCCAAACCATAACCCTCTGGTCCAGCGGTTCCAAATAGCGAAAGAGATCGAGATGCAGGTTTTTAGCTTCCAACATGGCCTTGTCGAAGGCTCGTTGAGCATAGTTGCCACAGTCACCGACCCCCCAAGGGTTGTTCGGAAGTGGATC
Organism: Triticum dicoccoides; assembly: GCF_002162155.2. Classification (NCBI taxonomy): domain Eukaryota; kingdom Viridiplantae; phylum Streptophyta; class Magnoliopsida; order Poales; family Poaceae; genus Triticum; species Triticum dicoccoides. The sequence goes on along the minus strand of NC_041392.1, from coordinate 473,886,645 downwards.
AACAATGTATCCAACTCCCTCTAAAAGGTGGAGATGAAGGTCATCATTCTCGACGCAGAGTACACGGAGCGTGCCACTGGGAAGATCCAACATGCCACCGTCCTTCAGTTGTGCCTCAAAGATGATGTTTTGGTGTACCACATCATACACTAGCCCTCCATACCAGGTGAGCTTCACGATTTCTTGTCTAGGGAGGACATATACTTCTGTGGGGCAGCCATCACAGGGGACAAACAGAAGTTGGAGCCGTACAACCTTGATTTGAAAAGCATCGCTGACCTACAAACCAAAATAAAAAATCCTATAGAAGATTGTGATAAACCGACACCATCCCTATTCGACATAGCAAATTTTGTGCTCGGAACAAATCTTCAGAAGGGTGACGAGACACTGGCATCAAGGTCATCTGGATGGGAGAATTATTCCTTGACGTACGAGCGGATAAAATATGCTGCCCTCGATGCCCGTGTGAGTTTCGAGATAGCTGCAAGGTCCAGAGAACTTGTTGCGAAGTCGTCTCCCAAAGAAAATGAGACGAAGAAGAAGAAGAAGAAGAAGAAGAAGAAGATGAAGAAGAAGAAGAAGATGATGAAGAAGAAGAAGATGATGATGAATAAGAAGAAGAAGCACCAGCAGCAGGGCATTATGGCTGGATGAACTATTTATTCTCTTGTAAAAAAATATTCCCTCTCGATGTATATTGATATAGATGTACTATTTCGATGGTGTGCATGTCTTTGGAACAAGTAGTAGCGTGGGTCCGCTTGACTATAAGGAATTATTTATCCGCCTAGTTTTCTCTACTACACCTTCCAGTGATCGGTATGCAATGCATGTGTCCGTAAATATGACAGCTTGTCCATGGAAGTTCAACTATGGCGACCATCACGTTTCATCCACTGCCACTCACGATTCCCATGACGCTGCTCCAACCCACAGCACCACATCCCCCGATGTGCACCTCACCCCTCTCGGCCGCACCGCCCCTCTGCCTTTGTGTGCATGACATGTGGGCCAACTGAAATGCGGCGAGCATCAAGTTTCTACCACAGCCACACGCAATTCCCATGACGCCGCTTGAACCCATGACACCACACGTCCCTCGACCTGTGGCTCACCCCTCTTGGCCCCACTGCCCCTCTGCCTTCGGGAGCATTACATGTGGACCAGCCACCTATCGGGTCCACATGTTATTGACTCAAAGGCAGGTGTCGTAAGGCGTTGAAGCTCAGACCCGAGGGCCCCGAGAGGTAAATGTAACTCTTGCGCCAGGCCTTGTGGTGCTACCGCTGCATGAACTCGTGGCAAACTCGAGAGTTGTTTCTTTACTATACATGCACGCAACTATTTAATGGACATTGTAATCTCAACATGTGATGGGGAGCTCTAAATTTGAATTTGAAACTTATAAAACGAAAAATTCAAAACAAATAAACTAGGAGAGAGGGAGTATACCGTTGGATGTGTCCCATATGAAACAAGTTCCCTGGTTTGTCAACGCGAAGATGCGGTTAGAAAGGAGCACAACGTCTTCGTACTTGTACGGCAACAAATCGGCCGCAGACAGTATCGTCCACCTTTGCCCGCCAAGTGCAAGGTTCGTGCTATCTTCTTCAATCTCACCATGGTTCCATCATACCAATTCAGGTGGTGGCCTGTTGCATGGCTGATCCCAATGTTGGACAAAGGTTCTACGAGAACGGTGTCACCGTTGTAAATGTTGTGCAAATTGATGTTGGTACCCTCCCGTACATATGCAAGCCAATCTCCACTCGCATCGAGCCTAACCTATGAAACAGTGGGCAGGGGGAGAATTAGGAAATGGACACGGAAGTAGTCTTTGCATTTACTATGTGATCAAACTCATCTTACCTGCTCATCGGACAAAATCCGAGTGCCCCTCAACGTCGTCATCTCAAGGGGCGTCAACTTGCAACTATGGCCACGCCACGCTGGAGAGACCCCCAAGGAAACATCCTCATGCATTGCACAGAACATCAAGATGCATTTGTATGAGTAGTTTATCTTGTGAGGGAAAAGGATGAACGAGGGAAGGCCTTATTTGCAAATGTGGAGAGGGGTGTAGGTTTCTTTTTGCAAAATTGCCATAGTTTTCTTCCTATCAATCAGATATAAATCAGGCGGCCTATAAAAAAAGCAGAGCTGGTGATGATGGTGTGCCTGCCATCCTGCAATATGGGCCATCCGATCTATGTCTAATGGATAGGAAGGGAACTATGACAATTTACCCACACTCCTCTCCACATTTGCAGATAAGGCCTTCCTTCGTTCACCCTTTTCTCCCACAAGATCTTGATGTTCTGTGCAACGCACGGGCATCTTGCTAGTATAAGAGGGGTGTGGGTATTTCTTTTGCAAAATTGCATTGTTCCCTTCCTATCCGTCAAATATAAATAAGACGGCCTATACTGCAGGATGGCAGGCACACCATCATCGACAACTCTGTTTTTATAAGAGTAGAGTAGAGATAGAGATAGATACTACTACTACCAATGTGCTGGCCCATGTGTTGCAATGGATCCAAAGTAGTAGAATAATACTTGTTCACGGGCTTGAAATATAAACACTCTAGTTTTCATATACATATATCAGTAAAAGTAAATCATGCTTCACTCAAAATATATTCCTCAGGCTATTTTGATGGTTTGAAGATAATAGGTTTTAAAAAAATTGGAGCTATTTTTTTACATTTTGTAGCGTGGCACGTCATCCGGTGCACCTAATCGTCTGGAAAAAAATTGAGTTTGGGTCGGTGACACACCCTGCGGCAAGATGCCCGTGCATTGCAGGGAACATCAGGATGCATTTTTATTACAAAACACCTGTTGTGATTGACCCTTGCAAGAGTAATCCCATGTGTAAAAACTAATGATATCTCGAGAATTTTATAGGAAAAATGGTGTCTTTGGAACAAGTTTTCTCTACTACTCCTCCTTGTAGTGAGCGGTATGCAATGCATGTGTCCGCAGACATGACAGCTTGTCCATGGAAGTTGAACCACGGCGACCATCACGTTTCTTGTTTCTACCACTGCCACACCCACATGCGATTCCCATGACGCTGCTCCAACCCATGGCACAACGTCCCCCGATGTGTGCCTCATCCCTCTCGACCCCACCGCTCCTCTGCCTTTGTGTGCATGACATGCGGGCTAGCTGAACTGCGGTGACCATCAACTTTCTACCACAGCCACATCCAATTGGACGCGGTTTTCCTGCTCCGATCCGTACTCCCACACCATCGAATTTTCATCCAGCGGCTGTGACACATTTCGTCTCGGGCATCAATCCTCAGCTGGAGTACTTCTGTACTACAGGTAGTACCCGTCGGTGTGGCCATCTATGCCTCGTAACGCCTCGACACCCAGCTGTGGTACCCTCGCCACGGCCACGCCACCACCGGCCAGTTCATCTTGAACGAGTGAGTCGCGAACCACGCCACCACCATGAGAATGACATGTGGGCCAGCCGCATTTAAGGTCCGCATGTCATTGACTCATTGGCCGGTGCACTAAGCCACTGAAGCTCGGTCCCATGGGCCCCGAGAGGGAAATGTAACTCATGCGGCATACCTTGTGGTGCTCCCGCAGTACGAGCTCGTGCCAAACCCGGATGAGATTTGCTAACCAACTAGTAAGCTACACGTGCATTGCATGCATGAGATTTGGTAACCAAATCTCTACTCTCTATATCTATATATATATACTCTTATAAAAAACAGAGTTGGTGATGATGGTGTGCCTCCCATCCTGCAATATAGGCCGTCCGATTTATATTGGACGGATAGGAAGGAAACTATAGCAATTTTGCAAAAAGATGCCCACACCTTTCTGCCACAACATAAACTACTCATACAAATGCATCTTGATTTTTCATGCAACACATGGGCATCTTGCTAGTTATGAATAAATAACACTCTATCAACGAGCCCCATCAGACACCAAATTTCTTGGCTTCCGTGCTACAGCTAGATCTTCCCCTCGTTTCTGTTTTCCAACCCGGCAGCTGGCGGGGTGCGGTTTGCCAATGGTCGGTTTTCTCAATGGCGGTCCCACATGAAAGTGAAAATGCTAGGAAACACGCCTTCCCTAGCTATGTGGCGTGCCGGACGGGTCGTGGAGTACTCCCGACAGAGCCAGTTGCCGCCCATATCCGGCGCGTGGTTCAGCAACTCACCGCTCCAGTTCAGCTTCATGAGGAGTGGCGAGTTGCTCCACGCCGGCACGGCGGCGAGCACGCCGGTATGGGCGTCATCGCTGCCGCGTCATACCGTGCCACCAGTGTCTGCGGTGGCCACTCTTCCCGTGTGTGTGGGCGTGCCTCCCGTGCCTGCGGCAATGCCATGTAGGCAGAGACAGAAGCGGGGTGTGTGGAGAGCGACGAGTCGGTGGCTAGCTTCTCCGTATCTACAGCCATTATCAAGGAGAAGTAGAACACGGGAGGCCGCCACCACTTGGGTCCCATGAAGGCCACCGCCGAGGCGACGACTGCGCATTCAGGTGGTTTCTTTGCTGCTTCGTCTCTTCCGAGGACCTCCGTCGACCCCGCAAGTGTCTGCCGGACATAAGGAAGACAATGGGATTTGCGGGGGGCCATTTAGATTAGGTACTCCCTCTCCTGCTGGTGGGAAATATTTGTTCTAAGAATGGATAAATTGAATGTGTCTATAACTAAAATAAGTCTAGATACATCCATTTCTAGGACAAGTATTTCCGGACGGAGGGAGTATTAATTATACCAAGAGAGCCGGATTAGCACCGCTAAGTTCATGTAAATGTAATGAAATCCGTCATGTTTATATGAAGATCCGACTTTTTTATACGAAATGGTGATAGCGTGGGTTAGCCATGTAGTATGATGTAACTACACTGGGCTGCCGTGTTTCGTACTCTTCCAGTCCATTGTGGAGATGATTGGTTGATTTTATATCACTGAATAATATAAAATATTATGAGTGTAGATGCTCCACCACGTGGTTCCTTGCTCCTTCTCGGTCGTCAGGAATCTATGCTCTTCCACTCTTTTTTATTAACGTGAGCTTTGTTCATCCTTTTGCCAACACGCGGCAACTCACAGAACAACAAGAAGCTTGTTTACTACGCCTTCTCCCTCGCCAACGCGTGCGCGGTGGCTCGCAACACAAGGAGAAACTTTTTCTGTGGTGGACGTGCAGCAGTTCATAGTGGGAGTAACATACTCCTAGGTAGTAACATAGCGCAGTCCAAGACAAGTTTGCTTATGTGGCATGTATTTAATGAGGAGAGATGTGTTTAGAGTAACATAATATGCAGTGTGGGGCACAAGCGAATAGTCCATTGTACTCCCTCCGTCCCATAATATAAGATCATTTTTTACACTAGTGTAGTGTCAAAAATGCTCTTATATTATGGGACAGAGGGAGCAGAAACTAGGGTGGTGCCGGATTAATTCCGTATGTAAATAAGCTTGTAACCGTGGATTTGGGGCTCTTTCCCCTCTCTTCTTTAATGAATGATACGCACACTCGTGCGTATTCGAGAAAAAAGATTATGTTACTGTAACACAGCGCTTTCCAAGAGAGGATGAGTCTACAAGGTTAAAGCCAACTAGTATGACACTACTACTATGTTACTTTGCATTATGGATGTAGTAACTTAGGGGCCGTTCGGTTTTAGGCCTAGCAATGCCACACTTTGCCATACAATGTTGCCAAACTTGCCTAAGGTTAGTTCTTCAAAATGAGAGCCACAAGTTGGCAAGCCTAAGGCAATCTTGCCACACTTTTTATGTGTATGTCATGTGGGGCCCTAGTGTGGCTTGCCTAAGGTGTGGCTTGAACCAAACACTCATCTAAGTTGGTGAAACTTGCCTAACCTTAGGTGTGGTAATCTTTGGCAATCTTAGTCGCAAACCAAACATCCCCTTAGACTAGTGTCATATGCATGACACTAGTCTAAGTTACTCTGCACTATGACTAGCCTAAGAGCATGGTTAATAGTATAGCCAGCTGATGGCTATAAGAACTGCTATGTCGTGTATAGCCATCATTTATCTCTACTCCAATAATTAATCCTATAAAATACTTAGTTGGTGATGATGGTGTGTCTGCCATCCGTCAGTTCTGACCATCAGATCTGCATCTAACGACTATGATGTAAGTCGTGGCATTTTTGCAACAAGACCCCACTCCTTTGCTCCAATTTGCCGAAACCCCTTAGTATCTTGAAACCAACCACATCCGCCCCCACCTCATCAAAACAGCCACAAGGAATATATTTTGAGTGAAACCTAACGCGAGTATATTTTTAGTGATATATACACCAAACTAGAGTGTTTTTCTTTCAAGTTTGTGAACATGTATTATTCTATTTTGGATCTGTTGCAACGCACGGGCACATTGCTAGTAGTCACTCATATAGTAGTGTGGGCTACAAGGTTGGCTATAACATAAGTTAGTACCTTTTTCAACCTTCTCTCTTTCTCTTCTTCACATTTATTCTATTTGTCTAGGAATTCACATATAACTAGGCCCTTGTATGAGAGCCCACTCCCCATAATTTTCCTCGTCATCATCTGAGTCCTAGAAGATCTCACACACATCATCATTAGGCATGCAGCCGCCTTGATAGACAATGTGCGCAGAAGGAGTAGAGGTGACTGAAGGAGTCCTGGACTAGGGGGTCCTCCGGCGCCCGGCCTGTTGGACGTGGGCCGGACCGATGGGCTATGAAAATACAAGACCGAATACTTTCACCCATGTCCGGATGGGACTCTCCTTGGCGTGGATGGCAAGCTTGGCGTTCGTATATGAAGATTCCTTTCTCTATAACCGACTTTGTATAACCCTAGTTGTGACACTCCAAAATTTTTATTTGGTTTTTATCAAAAACTTTGTGGTCTTGAGGAGAGATTTTTTTTAGTGAAGCTCTATGAAGATTTGGGATTTTCATATCTTGGAACCACCATGACTTGGCATTTTTGCCCATGTGGTAAAACCCCTCCAAAACCTCCCCTACAACTTGTGATCAACCTAAATTCTCTGTCCCAACTAATCCAAACTAGTTTTGGATTTTTATTCTAATTATTTTTCCCCTCAATTCAATTCTGAAATTATTTGGAGCCTGAGAGATTTTCAAAGCAAGTGCCCTATTGCATTTGAGTTTTGACCTCAAACCAATTCTCCTGGATTGTCCTTAGCATCCATAACCCAGAACCATCTTGATCCACTCCTCCTCTTTTCAAAATTTTCAAAATTCAGTCTCTGCAAGTTTGGACCAGATTTGCCAAATTTGGTGAAATTCATATCTACACTCCTCCCAAAATTCCACCAAAATTCAGGCAGCCTATTTGAGCAATGAGAAGCCACTCCACCAAAAATCAGCTCAAGGAAAAATCCCTACATGCCTGGATCCTTCTGTCGAACACCTTGCATGCACTGTTTTCCTTACACTTTCAGAAATTCAGTTAAATTCAGTTTTCAGTTTCGACAGTTTCAGTCACGCGGCCACAGTGCACTTGGCACGTTGCTCGCGGCCCCGCTTGCTTGTCCGAAGCTTCACACGCGCACTTGGCGCGACCCTGGCATCGGTGGCGCCCTGGCCCGCCTGCGCCGGCGTGTCTTGCGGCGGCCGGCTCCCCGTAACGGCCGACAGGGAGGAGAACGGTGGCGCAACGCCGTTCGGCACCGCCCAAATCCTCTGGTGGCTCCGCGTGGCCGTCTCCGTGCCAGCGCACGCATGCGGCACCGTCACCGTGGCGCAGCATGCACGGAGCGCGCTCTCTGCCGCCGACGGGCCCGCGCCACCCCGTTCCGTCGAGCTCGACCCAAACACCCAAACCCCGGCCAGTTTAGCACTAAAACGGACCCATTGAACCTCCGTGATGACGCTCGACTCACTAACCACCCCGACCGAGCACTGCGCCACCGTAATCGCTCGCCGGAAATCTCCGTTCACGGCAACCGCCTTGGGCCGCCTATAAAAAGGGCCCCGAGCTCACCCTCGTGCACGCAGCATCACCACTCCTCACCAAAGCCCCGCCAGGCCACTAGGGGGACCTCGAGGAGGTCTCCTTCCCCAGCTCCGGCCGCCCCGATCCGCCTCGGCCTCCAGCTCGATTCACTTCGGTGAGGCCACCTCCGGCGCCCAAACCTTGTCCGTAGCCCTCTCTTGCACCCAGTAGTCTAACCCCCACCTCAATTTAATCTTTGCAGCCCTCTCCGACGAGCTCCATCCACGCCCGAACCACCGTCCGCCGGAGTTGAGACCGCCGTCGACGTGGTGCTCACCGGCGACCAACACCACCACCCACCGTTGCGGAAGGACACGGTGAGCACATTGGTAACCTCTGATCCCCATGCCTCGCCGTGGATCGCCGCCGGCGACCACAGCAGCTCTCGGGCGCCGACGAGCCTCGTCCCTCCCATTTGAAAATTTAAACATGACAAGTGGGACCCGCTGTCAGCCTCTCTGTCCTTTCTAAACGAAGCGTTATCTGAAAACGCCTACTGCCAAATGCGTTTTCTCTTCGGGCTGGCGTAGTCGCTACCGAAGCGTTTTCTGTTTTTATAAACTAGCCCCTGGAAATCTTCTGTTTCATTACAGATAAGTCCCTGGACAAAAACCCTTATAACTTTTAATCAGAAAAGTATTTTTGATTGATTCTTTTTCTGTTCTCTTTAAAATTTTGTCTAGTTGTTTATCAGATTTATTTGAAAAATATTTGGTTTACCTTCTGTGCTCTCCTTGGTATTTATGTTAGCGCATATATTTTCTTTAAACCGTAGATACCGAAGGAGGTGACGGAGCCGCGAACTTCACCGAGCTAGGCTCCGACTACTCTGAACCAGGCAAGCATGTTTGAACTTTTGATATGATGAGTGTCTCGGCATGTTTTGCATTTAGTTAGTTTCATGGCATGTTGGTGAGCATACCGATGAACGTTATTTTATGTGATAATAAGGTGAGTGAGTTCAATGATCCATACGTGGATGAATGTGAATATGAATGGCCATGTGTTGGCATGAGGATGGGTACGATGGCAGTGTTGTAGGATGCCAGTCTTACGCCAGACTATGTGACTTCAGTGTCAAACCATATCAGTCCAGTACCTATCATTTCCTTCCTTGTACTACCACATGTTTTCCGCAAGGAATTTGGTTTAGTAAGTTGCAAACCACTTTCATGGTACACACCAAAGAGGAGAGGCCGTGATGATGGTTCCATGGCCCTGGATTAAAGCCAGTCATCCGGTCAGGGGGCATGGGTGTTTCCGGTTGGGACCGAGAGGGGGGCACCCCTTAGAGCGCGCGTATATAAATTTGATCCCATGCTATTCGAGATTGTGATCTCCCCGTCTCAAAAGTTTTTCTTGGACGATGACTAGGGTGATTCCTAGCATCGAGAGGTAGGATGGGTGTGTACCGGTTAGCTGTGTTTTCTTCCGAAATACCATAAACGGAACTAGTCCTTCGTGACTACGGAAATCCGTTGACTGTGGGAAAAATTTTGTACAAACTCTGCAGAGTCATATATTCCTCCAAATCATCTCTTCCATGTCAAGTTTCGTTCCATCTTATCCTAATCAATTGTCAGCTTTGAGGACAGAGACTCTGGTGAATCGCATGAGTGCTAAGTCCGATTGAATGATTATCCCTGTGGATGGACTAACCCGTTTATTCTCATGGATTGAATGTTTATTATGAGTATTGTTTACTGGTGAATTTAAAGCCCTTTCTGCGATGTCGCTCAGACGTCCGACTGTGGCATTTCTTTTAAAGCCCTTTCTACGATGTCGCTCAGACGTCCGACTGTGGCATTTCTTTTAAAGCCCTTTCTGCGATGTCGCTCAGACGTCCGACTGTGGCATTTCATTTAAAAGCCCTTTCTGCGATGTCGCTCAGACGTCCGACCGTGGCATTTCTTTTAAAGCCCTTTATGTGGTGTCGCTAAGATGCCCGACTGTGGCATCATTTCCTTATTTTTATTTGGTCACCTTTCGAGGCGTCGCTTCAGACACCCGATCGGTCCTTATTTATGCTCTGTGGAATTTCAGGCGGACTACCGCCGTTTCCCTTTTTACTTGCCCGTTATGCCAATTTTATTTATTGTGCATTAAGGAATTAATCATGTTGCATCCATGCACGCATTTGTTATATCTTACGTCTGAACTGTCTTGCGAGTACTTTCAAAGTACTCACTGGCTTGTTGATTTGGCCAGATGCTGACGAAGGCGATCTCATGGGTGAAGAGTTCGATAGCGAGTCCGACACTTAGAGGAGTCCCAGTCAGTCTCGTGCGACCCTGGATTTGGTCACTGTTTTATATCCGCTTCCGCTACCAAATAAATTTATCGAGCCTCACCTCGACATTCGATGAAATGATATTCTTAGAGTCTTGTATTTCCCTTCCCGCTGTGCTTTTCCACCACCAACCTATCCATGAGTCAGTAGTATGTCTCCACACCACTGTGTCATGTCCGCCATTATGTATGATTATTGGCAAGCTTGTAATAATTTGGTTGAGCAACCGCAGTTCAACCCTGTAATATATTTTTATGCTACTGGCTTATTGTATCAAGAAATTGTCTACCAGTGAGGAGGATTTCTCTCATACTGGACTCAAAAGACTGGTTTATCAATAAATATTTTTATTGGAAAACCGGTCGTGACACTAGTCTCCTCCGGTGTCTATATAAACTGGAGGGTTTTAGTCCGTAAAAAATCATAATCAGATAGGCTAGACTTCTAGGGTTTTAGCCATTACGATCTCGTGGTAGATCAACTCTTGTAACCCCCATACTCATCAATATTAATCTAGCAGGACGTAGGGTTTTACCTCCATTGGGAGGGCCTGAACCTGGGTAAACATTGTGTTCCATGTCTCCTGTTACCATCAACCTCAGACGCACAGTTCGGGCCCTGTCATGGAATTGTCACGGCAGATGTCCTTAGTGCGAGGACTTAGTCGTGAGGCCACCACATCTATGTGGTAGCTTGAGAGGGGTTGAGTGGGACGAGAGACGCGAGGTTTTACCCAGGTTCGGCCCCTCATGATGGAGGTAAAAGCCTACATCATGCTTCATTTATATTGATGATGATGATCACGATTACAAGGGTGCTCATCTCGAGAGTTATTGACTTGTCTGTCTAAACCTAACTTGTCTAACTTTTGGAACCTGTCCCTTTTGGGGAGCCCTGCCCCTCCTTATATATGTTGAAGGGGCGGCTTACATGACTAGTCCTATTAGGATTAGTATTACTCTATTACAAGTGGAGTCCTACTATTGCTTCCTTTGTAAGGGAATATTCCTTATGCTTTCCTCTTAAGCCGGCCTACCATAATGTAGGCAGGCCTTCCTTGAACCGCCTACTGGGCCTCTGGGTCTTGTTGCTCCTCTAACCCGCTGGTCGGGTCATCAATGAGTCACCTGGCTCGGCCGGGTCATCAGTGAGTGGAGAGATCCGGGCGGGTCACTTAGTGAGTCGCCAAGTCAGGGCGTGTCACCAGTGAGTCGCCAAGTCCAACCGGGTCATACATCCAGCCGGGTCATACCGCGTGGTATATCCCCGACATTAGCCCCTAGTATAATTTGGATTTATCCATGTTAAACTAATCCTGCATAATAAACACAAGAACAAATTTGACAGGTTGTGCTCCGGGTTAAAAAATTCTTGTAAGCCGGCACCTGATCATCGTTAAGTCCTTGTCATTTCCTTGTTGATATCTACATGTCCATGATCTCATAGCAAATCTCCCTTAGCAGATATGTTTCGACTTTGTCAATGTAAAAAATCCAGATACTTCTTTTGAGAAATCCGGGTCAATAGGCCAGCTTCAGAGTCAATTTGCTGACATTGGTCTCTTGTAGAGAAATATTGTAAGAAATAATCCACTTGAATCGGCTTCGAAAGAGCCGGCTTAAAAAATATTGTTCTTGAAGTACTCATCTGACTTTCAGCCAGCTTGTAGAGCTTGCCGGTTTATCATTGCCAAAATATCCGGTTGATAAATATTGATAGCACCGGGTCATAATTGTTGCTGACGCCAGGTCATCGTTATTGGTGACGCCGGGTCAATCTGGTTTACTCAAAATTGAGAATTTGAAGATTTTTCTCCCTTATATCCATATTACCTGTAGCCCCCAAGTCTTGAGCAGAAACAAAGTGATGACTTAAGACTTTCTTCAATATAAATACTGCCACTTTGAAGAAATCCATGTTGTTCATTTTAGTCACTAGTAAAAGATTGAATACTCCATATATGTAGCCCCCAAGTGCTGGGTTGTCATGCTTGCAGCAACCTTCAACCAGTGTATCCCGCAAGGGCCGGGTCATTATGCAATAATGAGCAGGGACTTTATAAATATGATCATATAGACTTGAACAACAACGTGTAGCCCCCAAGGGCCGGCTCAATAAGATAATATTGAGCTGGGACTTTATATATACTTCTTTGAAAAGAACTTCACATGATATAATCCTCTCGATGGGGCTCGAACCCACGTCCATAAGGTTAAGAGCTTTGTACTCTTCCAACTGAGTAGTGGACCTTTCAATATAATGGATTTAAGATTTATGTACCTTCAATTTTTGACAGGAGCAATTGGTAGCCCCTAAGGGCCGGCTCATTATGATGTGATGAGTCGGGTCTTCAATAAGGCCAGTAAAAATATCTTTGCATTATCCCCCAAGTGCCATGGTGCATGCTGTCAGTGACATTGGACTTGCATATTTGATGTAATCTCAACTTAAATAATGTAGCCCCCAAGTGCCGGGTTGTAAGACTGCAGTGACTCGGGACTATTCCCTCCATTGTAAAAATAAATCATGTCCATTAATAAAATAATAACTATTGCACTGAAGCGACTTTGAAGACCTCCACCATAATATTGGCTATTGATAATCATAATAATATCCAGCCATGTTGGCTATTAAAGATTTGAATAATATAATCCGGTTTGGAAAACCGGTTCCTGTGATATTGAATCGTACTGCCGGTTAGGATACCTGTGCGGTAAGGGTGATAACCCAATCATTAGAAGCCAAAACTTCCAAATGTTTATGATTGTCATATATGGCGACTTATCATCCAAAGTCAAGCCGGGTTAATCAAAACCACATATATGCTTCAGATATGAACAAAAAGGTCTCAAGACAAAACCAAAGATTGTTTTCAAAAACTTTAAGCCAAATAGAGAAAAAATGAGGCTTATGATTCGAATACGATCAGTAAACCGGACCAAAAGGGGTTAAGCTAGGATTCGAATACGATCATGAAGCCCCCTAGTGGTTTTGGCGTTGCGCCGATCAAGAGGGTACCGATAGCTATGTTCTCTTTGGTTCGAATACGACCTATGTTTGAACAGGAAGCCCCTAAATGACCTTGAGAGTTTTTTAACGACTCTGATTTGAATACGATCAAAGTCGGACCCAAAAGGGGTTAAGCTATGATTCAAATACGATCAAGAAGCCCCCTAGTGGGTTTGGCATTGCGCCGATCAAGAGGGTACCGACAGCTATGTTCTCTTTGGTTCAAATACGACCTATGTTTGAACAGGAAGCCCCCAAATGACCTGTAACTGTGGCTATGAGCCGGATCAAAGGGTACTCATGGCTTAGCTCAATAAGCCGGAAGCCCCCAAGTGATATATTTCTGAGCTGTGCACGTCGGGTGCCTATGTTTGAGTTGTGATGTGCAACAAACTTTCTTCGGTCCCTATAATTTTTTCTGAAAACTCGAACTTGAGCCGGATTTTAAACTGGATATTGAGAGCTTCAACGCTTTGTGGGAGACAGATTTCCCTTGAACCGCATTTTGAACCAGAATCCTTCTTTTTAAGCCAAAAATTTTCTGACGGCCTTTAAATATTCGCCAATAAGGCAGTAGCCTCTGGGGCCGGGTTATTTTTCCCTCCAATGATCTGGAGTTCTTGAATCTGCTTTAAATTGGCAATCATTTACTGAGTCATGTCATCGTAGCCCCCGAGTCTCAAGGGGACTCGAGGAGTTGTCTTGAGACTCTACATATTTGATCGTGATATAAACTGGTATGAGTCAGTCAATAGCTCAATGATATAACTTGTCCTGCATTGGAGAACTGCAAGCCAGAGTAATTGCTCTTTTAAAGAAAAGCAATATATAATATAAATATATACTAGGTGGATTTCACCTGATATGTTAAACCAGAAGTTATCCACTACGGAGTTGATGATCACCATGGTGAAGCTGAAATCAATCACGGCCGAGTCGGCCGTGGGAGCAGACAGATGAGTCGGCCGAGACGTTGTAAGCCGGCGCAATCGGGCGAGTCAATCGCAGGTGCGTTAAGCTGCATGGACGGGCAAGTTGTTCGTCACATTATAAGCCGACGCAAATGTGTGAGCCGGCCGCGAGGGCGGACAGGAAAATCGTGCATGGCATTGTAAGGTTGCGCGGATGGACGAGTCGGCTGGTGCATTAATATAGACCGAACCGCAGGGGCAGCGACTTACACGTGTGTCCGTGAAGTTGCACGACATAAACGAACACCAATAAAAATGATTTTGGCGCATGCTCCATATCCGCGGTATATCAACACTTGTGTAATGAATAATGTACCTGCGTATAACAACACTATAGGGCAAAGTGGTTGTTTTCACAAAAAATTAACAGGTACTGATAGAAAGTAAACTGGATGGATGTCACCTAATGATAGAAGAGCCGTTTCATGAATAACTTTCAATACATGCAACAGTAATTTAGCCACTCTCTTGTCTCTTCTGTCCTTAAAAAAGTTGTCCGGTGACACAACACGGCCCTGGAGGCTCAGCACGGCCGGGGCGGGGTTCAGACAGCCCCGCGACTCAACGCCCCCGGTGGCTTAACATGGCGTCTCACACGGTGGCGGCTCTGCAATTTAAATTGTGGCTGCGGACAGTAATCAAAGACTGAAGGCCATTAAATCTTTGGCTGATCTTACGCACAGGACCAATTTTCCTTCACCACGCCATCTTCTTTTCTCTTTTTCCCTTTTTTTAGGTACATGTGCTCAAAATCAACCAGCCCTCATTTTTGTGTAAATACTAGTGGTGCTTGGGATTTCACGTGGACTCTTCTTCAGCTTGCATTATGGAGTACTACCAAACTGCTCCTGATCCGTGTTGGCATCAGATTTTGAACGATTATCCGCTTTGCAATGAGCCTGGCTGTCCAAACATTGGATGATGCATAGTTTTCTCAAATCCTCCCTTGAATGATGGAGTAACAGAATCAGCAGTTGGTCCAGAGGCGGGCGCTAGAAGGAGGGCACAGGATGAGCCTGCTGGCGACTTAGGCAGAGTGTGTCTCGCGGGCGGTGGCTGCTTGCGGGCTGGGACGACAAAGGCGAGAGCAGTTTGACTCGGCCACGGCTGAAGTGAAGCACACCGGCAACTCGACAAAGGAACACAATGACTCAGTGAAGCGACCGACGTGGGCGGCGAGCTGGCGAGCGTTTTGAGCATGGAAACGGTGGCCAGCCAGCGCGGGCGGCGACTGCTCGCGAGCCGGGACAAAGGCGAGTCACATTGGCGGAGCAGAGCAAAATGTCGGCTCGGGGCCATAGTCACATACAGCAGAAGCTTGACTTGCAGACTCAAAGACGGGGCTAGTTTGAAGATGGCCAGCAGCGAGGGAGACTCGGAGGCTCTTGCAACGACTACCGCCGGCTCCGAGGCAGCGCTGCGAATGACGACCACGACGCGAGGCCTTGCTTCCCCGCGCGTGTTGTATACTAGAGTATGTATGATTCCCGCGGCAGTGGAGAGGCGCCGGCGAACCGGTGGGTTGAGGCAAACACCTTGGATGCGTCAGACAGCTCATCACCGCGGACACGAGTTCGCGTGGTGGCAACCTAGAGTAGAACTTGGCGACCGACTCAATGGCGCGGGAGGCGACCAAGGCCAGAGAAAACGAGACATGAAGGCGACTCAGGAGTAGTGGGGCTCGACGGTGACTCTCCAGCGGCAGCCCTGACGCAGGACGGTCCGGAAGGCGATCGGGCGGCTCACGGCGCTGTGCGGAAATGAAGGCCAAGGCGACGGCAGAGGCGGACGATCGCGAGGACGTGTGGGCGGCTCCAGAGCCGCGGCGGAGGTGGCTCATCTCTGGCAGAGGCAGGACGGTCGTGGCTTTGGCAGCAACGACGGACGCCGGCAGCTTTATCGCATGGCTGCGGGTGTCGGCGTTCTGGGAACAGGGTCCCCAGACTTTCCTGCCTGCGGCCTGATAACCCACAGGTATAGGGGATTGCAACAGTTTTCGATAAGTAAGAGTGTCGAACCCAACGGGGAGCTAAAGGTAGAAGAAATATTCCCTCAAGTTCTATCGACCACCGATACAACTCTACGCACACTTGACGTTCGCTTTACCTAGAACAAGTATGAAACTAGAAGTACTTTGTACGTGTTGTTGGATAGGTTTGCAAGATAATAAAGATTACGTAAATAAAAAGTAGGGGCTGTTGTAAGTAAAGAAGCAATAAAGTAAATATAGCGAGTGTGGAAAAGTGGTGGTAGGATTTGCGAAATTGCCCCTAAGCAATTGACTACTTTACTAGACCGATAGAAAGTATTATGTGGGAGAGGCCACTGCTAGCATGTCATCCCTGACTTGGAATTCTATGCACTTATGATTGGAACTATTAGCAAGCATCCGCAACTACTAACATTCATTAAGGTAAAACCCAACCATAGCATTAAGATATATTGGTCCCCCTTCAATCCCGTATGCATCAATTTCTATGCTAGGTTGAAGCTTCTGTCACTCTTTCCCTCCAATACATAGTCCTATCAACATACAACTAATCCTAGGGTGTGATCCACGCGCGCAATCATATGATGGGCACCAATGGACAGCAACATAACCACAAGCAAATTAAATCAATGATAGCAATTCATCAACCACCGATAGGACAACGAAAATCTACTCAGACATCATAGGATGGTAACACATCATTGGATAGTAATATGAAGCATAAAGCACCATGTTCAAGTAGCGGGTACAGCGGGTTGCAGGAGAGTGTACCACTATAGATAGAGGGGGAAAGGTGATGGAGATGTTGGTGAAGATGGCGGAGGTGTTGGTGTAGATCGCGGTGATGATGATGGCCCCCCGGTGGCACTCCGGTGCCACCGGAAGCGAGGGGGAGAGAGCCCCCCTCCTTCTTCTTCCCTGACCTCCTCCCTAGATGGGAGAAGGGTTTCCCCTCTGGTCCATGGCCTCCATGGCATGGGAGGGGCGAGAGCCCCTCCGAGATTAGATCTGTCTCTCTGTCTCTCTCTGTTTCTGCGTTCTCAGATTCTTCCCTTTCACCATTTTTTATATTCCCAAAGATCCGTAACTCCGATTGGGCTGACATTTTGACACGGTCTGTATTCGGAAATTAGCTTGCTTGCGGCGAAAGAAGGGCTCTAACCGCCTTACGGGGTGGCCACGAGGGTCAAGGGCACGCCTGACACCCTGGGGCGCGCCCCCTACCTCGTGCCCCCCTCGGGCACCGTCTCACGATGATTCCACTTCCCAAAATTCATAAATATTCCAAAATAAATCTTCGTCAGTTTTTATTCCGTTTGGACTCCGTTTGGTATGGATTTTCTGCGAAACAAAAAAATGCAACAAACAGGAACTGGCACTAGGCACTGGATCAATATGGTAGTCCCAAAAATAGTATAAAAAGTTGCCAAAAAGTATATGAAAGTTGCATATTGTTGGCATGGAACAATCAAAAATTATAGATATGACGGAGACATATCAGCATCCCCAAGCTTAATTCCTGCTCGTCCTCGAGTAGGTAAATGATAAAAAAGATAATTTTTGATGTGGAATGCTACCTAGCATAATCTTGATCATATGTCTAATCATGGCATGAATATTAAGACACGAGTGATTCAAAGCAATAGTCTATCCTTTGACATAAAAACAATAATACTTCAAGCATACCAACCAAGAAATTATGTCTTATTGAAATAACATAGCCAAAGAAAGCTCATCCCTATGAAATCATATAGTCTGGCTAGGCTTCATCTTCACCACACAAAATATTCACATCATGCACAACCTCGATGACAAGCCAAGCAATTGTTTCATACTTTTGACGTTCTCAAACCTTTTCAACTTTCACGCAATACATGAGCATGAGCCATGGACATAGCACTATAGGTGGAATAAAATATGATGGTGGAGAAGACAAAAAGGAGAAGATAGTCTCACATCAACTAGGCATATCAATGGGCTATGGATATGCCCATCAATAGATATCAATGTGAGTGAGTAGGGATTGCCATGCAACAGATGCACTAGAGCTATAAATGTATGAAAGCTCAACAAAAAAACTAGTGGGTGTGCATCCAACTCGCTTGCTCACGAAGACCTAGGGCACTTAAGGAGGCCCATCATTGGAATATACAAGCCAAGTTCTATAATGAAAGATTCCCACTAGTATATGAAAGTGACAACATAGGAGACTCTCTATCATGAAGATCATGGTGCTACTTTGAAGCAAAAGTGTGGTAAAAGGATAGTAGCATTATCCCTTTTATTTTTATTTTTTTATTTTTTATTTGGCCTTTCTTTTTTTTTGGCCTTCCCCTTTTTTGGCCTTTCTTTTTTTGGCCTTTTTTGGGACAATTCTCTATTGAATTATGATCATCACACTTCTATTTATTTACAACTCGATGATACAACTCGATACTAGAACAAAGATGACTCTATATGAATGCCTCTAGAAGTGTACCGGGATGTGCAATGATCTAGCATAGCAATGACATCAAAAAACAAACAAGCCATGAAAACATCATACTAGCTATCTTACGATCATGCATAGCAATATGACAATAACTGCTCAAGTCATGTATATGATGATGATGGAAGTTGCATGGCAATATATCTCGGAATGGATATGGAAATGCCATGATAGGTAGGTATGGTGGTTATTTTGAGGAAGGTATATGGTGGGTTTATGGTACCGGCGAAAGTTGCGCGGTACTAGAGAGGCTAGCAATGATGGAAGGGTGAGAGTGCGTATAATCCATGGACTCAACATTAGTCATAAAGAACTCACATACTTATTGCAAAAATCTATTAGTCATCGAAACAAAGTACTACGCGCATTCTCCTAGGGGGATAGATTGGTAGGAAAAGACCATCGCTCGTCCCCGACCGCCACTCATAAGGAAGACAATCAATAAACACCTCATGGTCCGACTTCGTTACATAACGGTTCACCATACGTGCATGCTACGGGACTTGCAAACCTCAACACAAGTATTTCTCAATTTCACAATTACTCGACTAGCATGACTCTAATATCACCATCTTTATATCGCAAAACTATTGCAAGGAATCAAACATATCATATTCAGCGATCTACAAGTTTTATGTAGGATTTTATGACTAACCATGTGAATGACCAGTTCCTGTCATCTCTCTAAATAGATATAAGTGAAGCACGAGAGTTTAATTCTTTCTACAAAAGATATGCCCACACTCTAACAAATATAAGTGAAGCAAAAGAGCATTCTACAAATGGCGGTTGTCTATGTAAAGAGAAACAGGCAATCCAAACTTCAAATGATATAAGTGAAGCACATGAAGCATTCTATAAAGCCATACTCAAAAGATATAAGTGAAGTGCAAAGAGCATTCTATAAATCAACCAAGGACTATCTCATACCAGCATGGTGCATAAAAGTAAAAATAAAAACCTAAATGCAAAAGACGCTCCAAGATTGCACATATCGCATGAACGAAACGAATCCAAAAACATACCGATATTTGTTGAAGAAAGAGGGGATGCCTCCCCAGCATCCCCAAACTTAGACGCGCGAGTCTCCTTGAATATTTATCTGGGGTGCCTCGGGCATCCCCAAGCTTGAGCTCTTGCCTCTCTTCCTTCTTGTCACATCAAGACCTTCTCAATCATCGAACACTTCATCCACACAAAACTTCAATAGAAAACTCGGTAAGATCCGTTAGTATAATAAAGCAAATCACTACTCTAAGTACTGTTGCAAACCAATTCATATTTTGTTTTTGCATTGTGTCTACTATAATATAACTTTTTCATGGCTTAATCCACTAATATGAATCGATAGTTTCATCAAAACAAGCAAACTATGCATCAAAAACAGAATCTGTCTAAAACAGAACAATCTTTAATAATTTGAACATTCACCATACTTATGATACTTGAAAAATTCTACCAAAATTTTGAAAAATAAAAAATTTGTATAGGAAGACAGTGCAAAAAGAATCAGAACTATTTGACGTTCCAGCTAAAAACAAAAAATCGCGCACTACAGCCAAAGTTTCTATCCTGCACCGTACAAACCATCAAGCAAATGTAAACATCATAAAGGCAAACCTTGGCACATTATTTTTATAATACAATGGAATTGTACAAGGGGATAATTATTATTGTTGAAAAGTTTCTGTAATCAAGATTCACAAAGTTGCCGTGAGCATGAACAAAGTTCAAGGAGCTCTCCCACATCAACAGTGCTTGTCTTTCTCACTTTCACTTTCCTTTTTGAAAAGTTTTGGGTTCCCCTCTTTATTTTTATTGTTTTTAAACTATATATGAAAGCACTCAACAGAAATAAATGACTCTCTAAAACTTCCGGGTTGTCTCCCTGGCAGCGCTTTCTTTAAAGCCATTAAGCTAGGCATATAGTGCTCAAGTAGTGAATCCACCCGGATCCCAAGGTATATCAAAGCCAATTTTAATTAACAATGATTTATAATTTAGTAGTGAGCACAAAGTAACATATATCAAGCAATGACGAAGTCTAACTCTCTTCCTATGCATCGGCATGTCATAAAAGAACAATTCATGTCATAAAAGGCCAATGCATAGTATAAACAGTTTCTTGCAATTTTATCATGTTGGAAACATAGAGAGGTGGAGATATAGTTCCTCTCTCATAATAATTGCAAGTAGGAGCAGCAAGCACATGCATATTATATTTATCGAAATCATCATGTGCAACGGTAAAAGGCAACCCATCAATATAATCCTTAATAAGTGCAAACTTCTCCGATATAGTGTAGTCGGGAGAATTCAAAAAGATAATAGGACTATCATGTGTGGGTGCAATAGCAACAATTTCATGTTTAACATAAGGAACTATAGCAAGTTCATCTCCATAAGCATAATTCATATTGGCATCTTGGCCACAAGCATAGCAAGCATCATCAAAAAGCGATATTTCAAGAGAATCAATGGGATCATAACAGTCATCATAGCAATCATCCTTCGGTAAGCACGAAGGGGAATTAAACAATGTATGAGTTGAAGAGTTACGCTCATTAGAAGGTGGGCACGGGTGATCAATCCGCTCTTCCTCCTTTTGTTCTTCGCTCTCCTCATCATCTTTTTCATCCAATGAGCTCACAGTTTCATTAATTTCTTCTTCCATAGACTCCTGCAAAATATTAGTCTCTTCTTGGGCAGCGGAGAAGTACTCAATATATGGTTCAACATAGGCATTAGAAGCATAATTATCATAGCAATATTTAAGTATGGAAAAAATTTCAGATTTATAAAGAGTAGCATCATACTTTTCAAATAAAGAAGCAATTTCGTAAGCACCCTTAAAAGCAACAAATTCTTCAATTTGTTGAACATCATAGTAATTATAAACACCCTTAGCATACGAAGATACGATTCCATTATTACTAAACTCACATTGATAGGGAAGGTGTTTCTTAGGGTTTTCAGAACAACAAGTAAAATCATATATTTCACATAAAGTCCAAGCATAGCATTGCAAACATTGAATTTGACTCCATAATAGTTTCCCTTTTTCAGATATACGGTGTCGCACATAACAAGCATGCTCATCTAAGGATTTTCCCTCAACTAAGCTAGTTGGGGTTTCAGCACGAGCACATAGGGATCGAAGATGATCCAAGTAATAAGCTTCAGCAGTGTGATAGATTTTGATTGGTTCTTCAACCATTGGTTCAGTAGGTACAACTAATTTTTTTGGTATTTTGCGTTTCCTACCCATAACTAAAGATAGAAAACAACTAAGAATAGAAAATAAAAATTACTTAGTGATAAAGCAAACAAGCACACACGAGAATATTCACCCCACGCTATTGCTCCCCGGCAACGGCGCCAGAAAAAGGTCTTGATAACCCACAAGTATAGGGGATCGCAACAGTTTTCTGTAAGTAAGAGTGTCGAACCCAACGAGGAGCTAAAGTAGAACAAATATTCCCTCAAGTTCTATCGACCACTGATACAGCTCTACGCACGCTTGACGTTCGCTTTACCTAGAACAAGTATGAAACTAGAAGTACTTTGTAGGTGTTGTTGGATAGGTTTGCAAGATAACAAAGATTACGTAAATAAAAATTAGGGGCTGTTGTAAGTAAAGAAGCAATAAAGTAAATATAGCGAGTGTGGAAAAGTGGTGGTAGGAGTTGCGAAATTGCCCCTAAGCAATTGACTACTTTACTAGACCGATAGCAAGTATTATGTGCGAGAGGCCGCTGCTAGCATGTCATCCCTGAATTGGAATTCTATGCACTTATGATTGGAACTATTAGCAAGCATCCGCAACTACTAATGTTCATTAAGGTAAAACCCAATCATAGCATTAAGATATATTGGTCCCCCTTCAATCCCATATGCATCAATTTCTATGCTAGGTTGAAGCTTCTGTCACTCTTGCCCTCCAATACATAGTCCTATCAACATACAACTAACCCTAGGGTGTGATCCACATGCGCAATCATATGATGGGCAGCAAAGGACAGCAACATAACCACAAGCAAATTAAATCAACCATAGCAATTCATCAACCATCGATAGGACAACGAAAATCTACTCAGACATCATAGGATGGCAACACATCATTGGATAATAATATGAAGCATAAAGCACCATGTTCAAGTAGAGGGTACAACGGGTTGCGGGAGAGTGGACCGCTATAGATAGAGGGGGGAAGGTGATGGAGATGTTGGTGAAGATGGCAGAGGTGTTGGTGTAGATCGCGGTGATGATGATGGCCCCCGATGGCACTCTGGTGGCACCGGAAGCGAGGGGGGAGAGCACCCCTCCTTCTTCTTCTTCCTTGACCTCCTCCCTAGATGGGAGAAGGGTTTCCCCTCTAGTCCATGGCCTCCATGGCATGGGAGGGGCGAGATCCGGGATCCATCTCTCTGTCTCTCTCTGTTTCTGCGTTCTCAGATTCTTCCCTTTCACCGTTTCTTATATTCCTGGATATCCGTAACTCCAATTAGGCTGAAATTTTGACACGATCTCTATCTGGAAATTAGCTTTGTTGCGGCGAAAGAAGGGCTCCAACCGCCTTACAGGGTGGCCACGAGGATCAGGGGGTGCCTGACACCCTGGGGCGCCCCCCCTACCACGTGCCCCCCTCGGGCACCATCTCGCGATGATTCCACTTCCCAAAATTCATAAATATTCCAAAATAAATCTCCGCCGGTTTTTATTCCTTTTGGACTCCGTTTGGTATGGGTTTTCTGCGAAACAAAAAACATGCAACAAACAGGAACTGGCACTGGACACTGGATCAATATGTTAGTTCCAAAAATAGTTTAAAAAGTTGCCAAAAAGTATATGAAAGTTGCATATTGTTGGCATGGAACAATCAAAAATTATAGATACGACGGAGACGTATCATGGCCCACGGCGTGGCC
This sequence comes from Triticum dicoccoides, assembly GCF_002162155.2. Classification (NCBI taxonomy): domain Eukaryota; kingdom Viridiplantae; phylum Streptophyta; class Magnoliopsida; order Poales; family Poaceae; genus Triticum; species Triticum dicoccoides. Next base: position 473,862,960 of record NC_041392.1, on the reverse strand, counting down.
AAGCCAGCGGGCCGTATGGCCCATCTTCATCAACAAGGCATCCAAGACCCTTGCGAAGGTCCAAGCCTTGCGAGGCAGATGGTGCAAGACCTCCTCTGGAGTAGCCTAGCCAGGCAGGCTCACGAGGAGCGGAGATATCGAGCCGAGGCAAACCTCACGAGGCCCTCGTAGCATGAGCCATGACGCACAACACCAGGCGGGTGCCAGGCAGGCGCCAGCGCGCGCAGCGTCCTTGCTTCCTCTTTGGTGCTAAGGAGGCCTACGCAGGCGAAGAGTACCGAGGCATCAAGCAAAGGTTGCTATATTGGTGCAACAAGATCAAGACCAGGAGGACGGCAAGATAGAGGTCATCGTGGAGCCCAAGACGGTGTCACCGCCAGAGCTTTTCGCGGGCGATGACCACTTTTATCAGGATAACTTGTACTAGCTGTCCCCCTTCAAATTTGCCCGCCGTTGTTGGCTCCCTTCCCGATCGATATTTCGGAAGAGGATCAGGGCCTATATAAGTAGAGCTAGCCACCATAGTAGGGGCACCTAATCGCATCTCATCTCATCTCACCTTAGCTTGATTCAACCCGGTCAAGAGCCTACTCACAAGAGCACCTCAACCTCAAGAGGCTATTCTTCCCTTGTACTGTTCATCATCTGCCCTGGAGGCAATCCACCACCACCACACTGGAGTAGGGTATTACACCACAATGGTGGCCTGAACTAGTATAAACCTCGTGTCTGTCTATGTTGCGAGTTCTTCGAGTTCGTCCATGAGATCTTAGCGAGCAAGGGCATAGATCGGTGGGAAGGAAAGACTTCGCGCGCACCCCCGTGTTCGAACATTAAGGGTTTGCCGGAACCCCACATCCGACATTTGGCGCGCCAGGTTGGGGTGCGCCGGGGCTCCTCTCCAGCAACCAGCGCCCTGTACCGTCGCACTATGCTCCCATGGCACGTGACCTGCCACCCACCTCTGCGGCCAACACCAGCAGCAGGGAGTCTGGGTACCGAGCCCTGGCCCCCACCCTGCGGCGAGTGCAGTGGCTGGCCAAGTTCAAGCCGGAGATGCCGCTGCATTACGACAGCGTAGCAGACTCGGCGCCGTTCCTGCTGGCGTACGAGGAGGCTGTCCTCGAAGCCGGAGGCGAAGACAAGATCATGATCAACTGGTCACCCATGGCCCTCGCGGGCGAGCCGCGCGCCTGGCTGCTCAACCTCCCGGGATCCACGGTGGCATCCTGGGGGGGAGCTCCTCAACCTCTTCACCGCGCGCTATGTGGTGCCGGCGCGCCACGCAGTCGCGTCACTGCTGGGTGGCTCCCAAGCACCACCTTCAGATCGCCACGTCAAACCTTTCTTCCGTCAGATTGGGGCAGCCTCCAAGCACCCAGGGGCTCCGCCGGGTTGGGCTGCGCGGAGGCCGACCTCACCTTCGGCTCGGAAGACCACCCCGACTCCACCGCCGCCTCCGAGACGCTCCCGATGCTCTGCACACCCACCATATGCAACGCGGCCGTTAACAAGACCCTCATCGATGGCGGCGCCGGCCTCAAGTTGCTCTTCGTAGAAGCCTTCAGCCTTCTTCGTGTGCCGCTCGAATGGCTCGGCCTCAGCAGGCCCTTCACAGGAGTGGGTGGTGGAGCTGCCCACTCTCTGGGGCAGATCCGCCTCCCTGTCACCTTTGGCACGCGAGACAACAATCGCACCAAGCCGGTGGACTTTGACATCGCCCGCATTGGTCTCCCGTACAATGCCATCCTCGGGTACCCGGCTCCCTCTCAGTTCATGGCGGCGACTCACCCGGCCTACAACCTCATGAAGATGCCAGGGAGCAAGGGCATCCTCACCATCAAGGGGGACACTAAGGAGGCCGTGGCGGCGCTCAGGCTCGCCTTCAAGACCGCGGCAGCAGCACAGCCAGCCGGCGCCGGTACGCCCGAGGCCAAGGAGACCATGCCCACCAAGAAGAAGCAGTTGTTCACTCAAGACAAGGCAGAGACCAAGTAGGTGCCGATCAACGAGGATAGGTCTTCAAGAGCCACCTTCACCATAGGAACCGACCTTGACCTGGGACAAGAAGAAGCTTTGGTGAGATTTTTACGTGCGAACAAGGAGATATTCACGTGGGAGCCCAATCACCTGGTAGGGGTCCAGAGAGAGGTAATCCAGCATCATCTAAGGGTGTGCCCCAATGTACACCCCGTGAAGCAGCGAGCAAGACGACAGTCCACTGAGAAGCAGGCCTTCATCGTCCAAGAGACACGCAAGCTGGAGGCGGCAGGTACCATCCGAGAAGTTTGATACCCTGAATGGCTAGCGAACCCCGTCGTAGTACCGAAGAAAGGCAGGAAGGAACAGATGTGCGTCGACTTCAACAACCTTAACAAAGCGTGCCCCCAGGATCTGTTCCCACTTCCACGCATCGATCAAATCGTCGACTCCACTGCCTAGTGCGACTTGCTATGTTTCCTGGATGCATTCTCAGGATACCACCCAATCAAGATGGCGGTGGAGGATGTGGAGAAGACAGCCTTCCTGACACCATGCGGGGTGTACTGCTACACCTGCATGCCCTTCGGGCTGTGCAATGCGAGCGCAACCTTTCATCGGTTGATGCAAATCGCCTTGGGGCGGCAGATCGGCAGAAACATAGAGGCCTGCGTTGATGATATAGTGGTCAAATCTCGCGAGGCGAGGACATTGATTCAAGACTTGGAGGAGACCTTCGAGAGGTTGCGCCAAGTGAACTTGAGGCTCAACCTGGAGAAGTGTGTGTTTGGCGTCCCCTCCGGCAAGCTACTGGGGTTCCTTGTATCCCATAGAGGGTTCGAGGCGAACCCTAAGAAGATCAAGGTGATCGAATATATGATCCCTCCACAGACCCTCAAGGAAATGCAGAAGCTAGCAGGGCGGGTAACCGATTTAGGGCGTTTCATCTCCAAGCTAGGTGAGTGCGCCTTACCCTTCTTTAAGCTCATGAAGAAGAAGGGCCCGTTCGAGTGGACACCGGAGGCTGACCGGGCCTTCCAAGACCTCAAGAAATACCTCACCAGCCCCCAAGTGATGGTGGCACCGCGGCCTCTCGAGCCTCTGGTGCTCTACCTTGCCGCCACCCCGTACTCCGATAGCGTGGCGCTGGTGGCGGTTCGGGAGGAGCGCCAAGACAAGGGTGTGTCGCGCCAAGCCAGAGCTGATGCAGTCCGGGGTCAGGAAGGTGCAGCAAAGCAATCAACGGAGGAAGACCAAGCTCAGCAGGGCAACATCGCAGAAGCTCCTGAGGACGGTTAGGTCTCAGGAAACCCACCACCTCAGGATATGCCACAATCTCTACAGGATCCGAGCCTCGACAGTGTGCCAGCCCTCGTCGAGCACCCGGTGTACTACGTCAGCACCCTACTGTGGGACGCGAGGGCGCGCTACCCCATGCCGCAAAAGCTCCTGCTCGCACTCTTGGTGTCCTCGTGCAAGCCGCGGCACTACTTCCAGGGCCACCCCATCAAGGTCGTCTCAGCCTACCCATTGGTGAGGGTTCTCAGGAGCCCTAACTCAGCCGGAAGGGTCGCTGATTGGAACATCGAGTTGCAAGCATTCCAGTTGGAGTTCAGCACTACCAGGGTCATCAAGGGAGCCGGGCTCGCTGAGTTTGTGGCAGAATGGACAGATGCCCCGGATCTTGAGGAAGGAGAAGACCGGTCCACCTCCCCAGGACGCGAGGCACTAGACGGCTGGGTCATGTATTTCGATGGTGCCTTCGCGCACCAGGGCGCGGGGGCTGGAGCGGTGCTCATCTCGCCCACTCAGGACAAGCTCTACTACGTCGTGCAACTCTATTTTCAGCACGGCGAGAAGGTCTCCAGCAACATCGCAGAATACGAAGGCCTCATAGCTGGCCTGAGGGCTGCGGCGGCTCTAGGGGTGAAGGGCCTCACCGTCAAAGGAGACTCACAGCTCCTCGTCATCTTTTCCAACAAGGTGTATGAGCCGAAGGACGAGCACATGGAGGCCTACCTGGAGGAGGTGCGCAAGATGGAAAAGCAGTTCTCAGGCCTGGAGCTGCAGCACGTGCCCCGGGGCACCACCAAGGAAGCCGATGACATCGCCAGGAGAGCATCCAAGCGGCAACCGCAAGAGCCCGGCGTCTTCGAAGAGCGGCTCTTCAAGCCATGAGCTACGCCACCTCTCTCAAGCATGACTCGGCCTCAGGAGGAGCTCCCACAGCCCCTGGCCACGGGAGCCCGAGCATGTGGCCCGACCTCGGGAGCTCGGCTGCTCTTGGCGCTCGAGCCCCAGGAGGAGTGCTGGATCAAGGAATTCAAAGAGTACCTGATGCACGGGACACTGCCGGAGAAGGAAGAGGATGTGGAGCGCGTGGCCTGGCAAGCCACGGCATACTGTATCCAAGATGGTGAGTTATACAGGAAACGACCGAACGATGTCACGCTGCGCTGCATCTCCAGCAATCAAGGAAGGGAGTTGCTGATTGACATACACAGCGGCGACTGCGGACACCACTCGTCGTCACGGACCCTCGTCGGCAAGGTGTTCCGCAGTGGGTTCTATTGGCCTACAGCACTCAACGACGCGGCCGAGCTGGTGAAGTCCTGTGAAGCTTGCCAATTCCACGCCAAGCAAATCCATCAGCCTGCTCAGGGCCTCCAAACCATCCCGCTCACATGGCCTTTTGCGGTCTGGGGGGCTGGACATCCTAGGCCCGTTCCCCGGGGCGCCAGGGGGCTACCGCTATCTCTACGTCGTCGTCGACAAGTTCACCAAGTGGGCGGAAGTGGAAGCCGTCGGTACCATTCCAGCCGGCTCTGCTGTCAAGTTCATCAAGGGCCTCGTGAGCCGCTTCGGGGTCCCCAACCGCATCATCATAGATAACGGTTTGCAGTTTACTAGCAACCTCTTCAAAACCTACTGTGCTAACCTTGGAACGCCGATCTGCTACGCGTCGGTGGCCCACCCTAGGAGTAACGGTCAGGCCGAGCGCGCTAACGTAGAGATCCTGAGGGGCCTCAAGACCAGGACCTTCAAGAAGAAGCTGGAGGCCTGCGGCAGGGGTTGGCACGACGAGCTCCAGCCCGTGCTGTGGTCCATCCGAACCACCGCCACGAAGCCAACGAGCGAGACTCCATGCTTCCTCGTCTACGGAGCTGAAGCAGTCCTTCCTCACAAGGTCAAGCATCGCTCCGCACGGGTCCTAGCGTTCGACGAAACGCAACAGGATGCCATGTGGGGGATGGATCTCGTGCTGGGGGAGGAACGCCGTCGTGAAGCCACGTTGAGCGCGGCAAGGTACCAACAAGCGCTGCAGTGATACCACTGCTGCAACATCCACTCCAGGACACTCGAGGTGGGCGACCTCGTCCTGAGGCGGGTACTCTCTAGAGAAGGGCTGCACAAGCTTTCGCCCATGTGGGAGGGCCCGTTCAGGGTCGTCCATGTCTCCAGGCCGTGTGCAGCGCGCCTGGAGATGCAGGATGGGATACCCATCCAGAACGCCTGGAACATCCAGCACCTCCGGAAGATCTATCCATGAAGCAAGGCCCAGAGCCTGAGAAGAATGGCCCAGAGCCTGTGAAGATGGCCCGGTGCCTATGAAGAATCGCCACCCGTGACACTCTCACGTAATAATGAGTGGGGCTGTACACGCCCCGGAGTCTCAGGAGTGCCGGCCTCAGGCCTCGGGGCTCCCTCCCACGCCTAGTGGAAAACAGTTAGCTCCGTGCTGGTGAGAAGACTTGAAGACTAGATTAGGTGCCGGACGCGGCTTTTCATTTGCTTTCCGTAGTTGACTTTCTTTTCCTTAATCAAAGTTTGCCTTTGGCGGTCCTTGCCGATTTGATTCCCTCACCTCAAATTTGCTTGTGTTCTCTCTCTCTCGCATGCCTCACGAGGGGGCTAGGCAGGTGCCCTCGCGGGCATTTTTTTCTCCTTTCTGCCTTCTCGCGAGCCACCCTCATTCGAGCCCAAAAGCTGGCGCACCTCTCCTAGTCCGTGCCCCTTGGGTACCGTGATACAAAGTGCCAGGTCAGGGCCAGGATGAGCAGCAAATCTTTTAACGCACTTCCTAACGAGTTTTTCGCAGTTCCTGAGCGAATGCAGGCCACCAAGGCAAGATGGATGCGAGGGAATAAACGCTTCGCGAGGAAGAGGACGTCCTGAGTATACCAGGGAACCATAGTTCGATACACGCCCCTTGGGCCCATGCTAGTTTCATTCTTGATGCAGGAATAGAGCAAAATAAAAGTAGCGTTGCGGCGATCCACGAAGACAAGCACCTAGCACTACCCCGAGCCTAGCTAGATCCTTACTCACGCTTCACAAAGGTGCGCCAACGAGACGACCAATTGCCGCCTTCAAAACGGGTGCGACGGCGCGACGGCTAGTCATAGCCGCCACTACTGGAGCTGTTACCGGGGGAAGAGCCATCGTAGCTGGATGAGACACGATCGCCGCCGAGGGCAGGCTCGCCCTCGTCCTCGTCGAGACCGTCCCCAAGGCCGAGTACCTCCTCACCGTCGTTTGCCTCAGGGCAGCACCCGGCATGACGACCTTCTTCCTCAAAGAGCCTCACATAAAGCGTCGATCCACCATCGTACCTGAAGTGGAGGGTGCACCGCCTGCCTCGGCAGCGCGCATGAGCATATGTTTGCCAGCCGCGGGCCAGGGCTATGTTGCCCACGGCGGAAGTATCGACCGCAACCCAAGAGGCCTTGCTGCAGCAGCCATCCGCCTATAGCTAGAGTCCGCCTGGACCAGAGGCCGGTAGTTCGCCGGCGAAGAAGCACGGAAGTTGGAGCCAGTGGCCGGCCGGGTTCTCCGACCAGAAGACAAACTCCGGCGACACCTCTGCCGTGTGGAAGCGCGGACGAGGAGGCCACGCTACCATGGCACGCCTCCCCTCATCAACTGGACCATCATGACTGGAATGACCCACTCCGCATGTCATGGCGCCTCCTCGACAATGGGCCACGGCGGGGTCGTGGCCTGCTTATGCGGGCGACCGCGGCCGCGCTTGGGCGCCGGGGAGCCGGGTCCCTCGCGAGGGACCTTCCCCTTCTCGGCGGCGAAGAACTTCCTTCGTGGTGCCATGGGTGTCACAATAAGTGACGGAGCGAGTAGGAAGGAGCAAGAAAGCAAGGGAGAGATGGGCAACGGGGGCTCCGCCCCCCTCCCCATTTATAGCAAGAGAAGGCCAACCGGCATCTCCCACGATCGTAGGTAATGACGGTTTTCCTTGCATGTTGCTGGGACTTGTCAAGTCGGGCAGTTGCCGTGGCAGCATGGGGAAGCGAAGACACCCACGTCCAATCAACCGCCACGCGTCAACCGAGGCCGCAGGCTTTTGGGGCCCGCAGTGCTCCGAACTTGGCTCTCAGCTTTGCCGCGAAGCCAAGCCCGAGCGCACCTTGGGCCCAGGGGCTACTGTCGGCATTCTGGGAACGGGGTTCCCCAGACTTGCCTGCCTGCGGCCCACAACGTGGCCAAGCCAGCAGGCCGTACAACCCATCTTCATCAACAAGGCATCCAAGACCCTCACGAGGGTCCAAGCCTCGCAAGGTAGATGGCGCAAGACCTCCTCTGGAGTAGCCTAGCCAGGCAGGCTCACGAGGAGTGGAGATATCAAGGCGGGGCAAACCTCACGAGGCCCTCGTCACGTGAGCCATGATGCACGACACCAGGCGGGCGCCAGCATGCCCAGCGTCCCTGTTTCCTCTTTGGTGCTGAGGAGGCCAGCACAGGCGAAGAGTACCGAGGCATCAGGCGAAGGTTGCTATATTGGTGCAACAAGACCAAGACCAGGAGGACGGCAAGACGGAGGTCATCATGGAGCCCAATACGGCGTCACCGCCAGAGCTTTTCGCAGGCGATGACCACTTTTGTCAGGATAGCTTGTACTAGTTGTCCCCCTTCAAATTTGCCCGCCGTTGTTGCCTCCCTTCCCGCTCGATATTTGGAAAGAGGACCAGGGCCTGTATAAGTAGAGAAAGCCACCATAGTAGGGGCATCTGATCGCATCTCATCTCATCTCATCTCATCTCACCTTAGCTTGATCCAACCCGGTCGAGAGTCTACTCACAAGAACACCTCAACCTCAGGAGGCTGTTGTTCCCTTGTACTGTTCATCATCTGCCCTGGAGGCAATCCACCACCACCACACTTGAGTAGGGTATTACACCATAACGGTGGCCCGAACCAGTATAAACCTCGTGTATGTCTATGTTGTGAGTTCGTCGAGTTTGTCCCCGAGATCTTAGCGAGCAAGGGCGTAGATTGGTGGGAAGGAAAGACTTCGCACGCACCCCAGTGTTCGAACCTTGAGGGTTTGCCGGAACCCCACATCCGACATCGGGGACCGGGGCGCGGCAATGGAGGTGGCTGCTCGAGCCCGGCCACAGCGGAGACGGCGAGACTCCGGGGTGGCTCGGAGGCACCGGGGACTCAGAAGTTCTGGCGGAAGCGACACCGGCGGGTGGCCGAGGTGTCTTGCAACGAAGCCACAACCGTATCCGTTTCCAAGTCATGGCCAGTTGACCAGACCGGGTCGTGGTTTTCTTTCACTTTGTAACTGAAAAAACTGAACCAGTACTACTAACAACTCCATGTACTGGTACAAGTTGCTTGCTGGACAGATTACTCCTCCAAATCGGAGCTTTTTCGTGGACATCATTCAAATACTTGGTGGACCAATTTATACGAACAGTAACCGCAGAGTAGTACTGTAATAACCTTGCCTCCGTCAGAACAGTAGCACAATTTTTTTATTAGAAGTAATACTACTCCGAACCATACTAGCATCGGTCTTAGCAGATCACTTTATGAAACCACCGCAGGGCTTGAATCGTGCCCACACACGCGTGTGTTGATACAGATTGATCTGACGCGGCGTATGGCATCTGTAATGTAACTCATGTTGGCATCGGCGACCAGCAAATGTAGCAGCAAAAAATTAATCTTATATTCGGTTTCGACGGATCATGTCGCATCAGCGATAGACAGAAGAATGCCAAACCCTAGATCCTCTTAATTTCTCTTTATTTGATTGTGTAACTCGCGGCTAGCAGGTTAGCCGGATCTGATCATCAAACAATGAACCCGCCGACTCTTTCCAAGTTTGCCCGTGCCGGGTCACCTTGCGCGATTATTCCCTGATTCTTCTTCATCTGGTCAATCGCTCGCTTCTTGATCCCTAAAGAGCTCCCTTCAAGAACTCAACACCACTGTGCGCAGGCCCCACGGTGGGTGCCAACTGTCGTGGAATTGTCACGGTAGATGTCCTTAGTGCGAGGACTTAGTCGTGAGGCCAATGCATCTATGTGGTAGCTTGAGAGGGGTTGAGTGGGATGAGAGACGAGAGGTTTTACCCAGGTTTGGCCCCTCACGGTGGAGGTAAAAGCCTACATCCTGCTTCATTGATATTGATGATGATGATCACGATTACAAGGGTGCTCATCTCGAGAGTTATTGACTTCCACCCACCCAGGTTCAAGGCATGGTACTTGCAATTTGGGTTTGTTGCACCAATTATACTGTAAGGGGTTCCCTTACAGTCTTTCTATCAAAAAAGAGTTATTGACTTGTCTGTCTAAACCTAACTTGTCTAACTTGTGGAACATATCCCTTTTGGGGAGCCCTGCCCCTCCTTATATATGTTGAAGGGGCGGCTTACATGACTAGTCCTATTAGGATTAGGATTACTCTATTACAAGTGGAGTCCTAGTCTTGCTTCCTTTGTAAGGGAATATTCCTTATGCTTTCCTCTTAAGCCGGCCTACCATAACGTAGGTCGGCCTTCCTTGAACCGCCTACTAGGCCTCCGGGTCTTGTCGCTCCTCTAACCCACTGGCTGGGTCATCAATGAGTCACCTGGCTCGGCCGGGTCATCGGTGAGTGGAGAGATCCGGGCGGGTGACTTAGTGAGTCGGCAAGTCAGGGCGGGTCACCAGTGAGTCGCCAAGTCCGGCCGGGTCATACATCTAGCCGAGTCATACCGTGGGGTATATCCCCGACAGGACCCCCTACCCGAGATCCACCGGTTTTGACACCGACATTGGTGCTTTCATTGAGAGTTCCATTGTGCCGTCGTCAGGAGGTTCGATGGCCCCGTCAAACTTCTACAACAATGTTGTCTAGGGAGAAACCTTCCTCCCCGGACAGATCTTCGTATTCGGCGGCTTCGCACTGCGGGCCAACTCGCCTGGCTATCTAGAGAAGATCGATAGCTACACCCCTAGCCGTCAGGTCAGATTTGGAAGCTTGAACTACGTCGCGGATATCCGCAGAGACTTGATCTTCGATGGATTCGAGACCATGGCAGCCGCTCCCTGGATCCGGAGCAGATTGCGCCATCCGAGGACGGGAGGCTCAACCCCGCCATGGAAATCATAGACTCGGCGGCGTCAGAGACGCACACCGACCAACCTCGAGTGGGATCCGTGTCACCGGAACCCCGGACCCGTTTCTGGCTACAAGTTCTGAACCATGTGCGTCCGCGTGGGACGAGCTTGACCAGGCATCGATCATCGAATTCAGCTCCGCGGACATCTTTCGGCACTCACCTTTAGGCGACATGCTAAACTCATTAAAAACACTCTCCTTAGTGGAGGACTCTCAGCCGAATTATATCCGGTTTGAACTGGAGGCTGGCGATGGAGAATTCCGCTTCCCACTCCCCACCCACTTAATAGCCACTCCGAGGACATCGACGGTATGGACGACGATGCTGGAGAGGAGCAGGTCAAAAACCCACCGTTCACCGGATGATGGATGGCCACCTCCTCATACGATGTATACATGGTAGATGGACCAAAAGAGAATTGTGGCGATGACAAGGAAGATCCAGTTGAGGATAAACCTCCTGAGATACAACCAAAATGCTAGCATCAGCTGCACCACTCTAAATCACGCCACAGCAAAGACAGCAACACCGGCACAGGAGAAGATAACACTCCGGACAGTGCCAAAGACAATGAAGACCCCGTTGAGGCAACTTCAGAACAAGATGAACGAGAAGATGGGTGAGTCGGCCCTAATGAACAGGTCGTGCACGAAGACTCGGAGGACAGCAATTATCTTCCGTTCTTCGAGGATGAGGTGAGCCTCGGCAACAAGGATTTTATTGTGCCTGAGGAACCTCTCGAGCAGGAGCGCTTCAAGCGCCGGCTAATAGCCATTGCAAGGAGCCTGAAAAAGAAGCAGCAACTGCTTCAAGCTGATCAAGATCTACTCAATGACAGATGGACTAATGTCCTGGAAGCCGAGGAGTATGGCCTCAAGCGACCACTCAAAAGTTACCCGAAGCACAAATAACTACCTCAATTCGATGACGAGGCGTTGGAGCCCGTGCCATAAGTGCACAATATGGCTGACCGACCACCACGTGGTCGAGACAAAGCGGCAACCCAAGCCGAACACTAGCCCGTACCACCTTGCCGTAAAGACAGAGACAAAAATGCTCAGGAATACACATATGATCTCCGGCAGGGCCTAAAGAATAAAGCAGGTCTGACCAGATAGATCTATGGATCACGGGGGCGTGCCCCGACGCACGACGACGGCTATCGAGCCGAACATGGCAAGCATAGTTACGTCCGAGGCGAAAATCGCAGACGGACTCCATCTGAAATACGTCGCGACCTGGCCTGATACAGAGGCGCCACACACCCCCTTTGCTTCACTGATGAAGTAATGGAACATGAATTCCCAGAAGGGTTCAAACCCGTGAATATCGAATCATATGATGGAACCGCAGATCCTGCGGTATGGATTGAAGACTTTATCCTCCATATTCACGTGGCGCGCGGTGATGATCTTCACGCCATCAAATACCTCCCCCTAAAACTCAAGGGGCCAGCCCAACACTGGCTGAACAGCCTGCCTGAAAACTCCATTGGTAGCTGGGAGGACTTGGAAGAAGCCTTCCTTGACAACTTCCAAGGTACATATGTTTGACCTCCGGATGCCGGCGAGTTAAGCAACATAATCCAACATCCCGGAGAGTCAGCCAGGAAATTCTGGACTAGATTCCTAACCAAAAAGAACCAGATCATCGACTGTCCGGATGCCGAAGCCATAGCGGCATTTAAACATAGCATCTAGGACGAATGGCTCACCCGACACCTCGGCCGGGAAAAGCCGAAGTCCATGGCAGCCCTCACGGCACTCGTGACCCGCTTTTGCACGGGCGAAGATAGCTGGCTGGCCCGTAGCAATAACAACACAAGCGAACCTGGCACTTCGGAAGCCAGAAATAGCAATGGCAAGCCCCGACGCAACAGACACAAGCGTTGAAGCAACGGTGATCATACCTATGACACGGCGGTCAACGCCGGATTCAGTGGCTCCAAGTCCGGACAGCGGAAGAAGCCATATAAAAGAAATAAGCAAGGCCCTTCCAGCCTGGACCGCATAGTCGATCACCCATGTCAGATCCATGGCACCCCTGATAAACCAGCCAATCATACCCCCAGGAGTTGTTGGGTCTTCAAACAGGCCGGCAAATGAAATGCCGAAGACAAGGAGAAGGGGTCGCAAAGCGAGAACGACGAGGAGGAGCCCCGTCCACCGAACACAGGGGGACAGAAGAAGTTTCCCCCTCAAATCAAAATGTTGAACATGATATATGCCACTCATATCCCCAAGAGGGAGCGCAAACGTGCGCTCAGGGACGTCTATGCGATAGAGCCAGTCGCCCCAAAATTCAACCCATGGTCGTCATGCCCGATCACTTTCGATCGTAGGGATCATCCGACCAGTGTCCGTCATGGCGGGTCAGCCGCACTGGTCCTCGACTCAATAATTGATGGATTTCACCTCGCATGAGTCCTCATGAACGGCGGCAGTAGCCTCAACCTGCTTTACCAGGATACAATGTGTAAAATGGGATTCGATCCATCAAGGATCAAGCCCACCAAAACTACCTTTAAAGGAGTTATACCAGGTGTAGAGGCCCGCTGCTCAGGCTCAATCACATTGGAGGCCGTCTTTGGATCTCCGGACAACTTCTGAAGCGAGGAGTTAATCTTCGATATCGTCCCCTTCCGAAGTGGCTATCATGCACTGCTCGGATGAACTGCATTTGCCCGATTCAACGCGGTGCCACACTATGCTTATCTCAAGCTCAAGATGCCCGGACCATGCAGCATCATAACAGTCAATGGAAATACGGAGCGCTCCCTCTGTACTGAGGAGCACACTGCTGCCCTGGCGGCAGAAGTACAGAGCGGCCTCCACAAGTAGAACCTTAATTCGACAGCCATACTCCCGGACACTTTCAAACGAGTCCGGACCACCATGCACTAGGACAGCCCAGCTCGTCAAGAGCTCAACTAGCAATTCGGCCTCCGTCCCAGACCACACCAAGTGGCGGCATTCACGTCACACGTACATAACTACACACTCAAAATACCATGGGCATAGACGGAGGTATAACTAGATTGTGATCCATAATAAGGCTCGACCTCCCCTGGACACACATACTTTCACTTTTTCTTTTTTCCTCTTCAGGTTTCCTTTTCGCAGGCCCCTCTCGCCGGCCTCATAATCAGTCCTTTCAAAGGACGGACACACCAAGGTGGCAAGTAGCACAGACGTGTGGGGGAATCTCTAGATGTCCTTCTTGGCGATCACTCTACCTGTTTTCAGGACCCGTACGCAGCTCCTCCTTGGTCTTGACATGTTAAATAGCCACAGTTGCTTCTCGCACTTTTTGCTCAAGTACGCTTTGACATATTAATTAAAATTATAATGGAAAAAGTTTGCGACCCAACATATGTGGCACTAGCTTCTTCTTTATTTTTATTTTTTCTATTTTAATTTGCATCCGTACACCTTGGTACGCCGTAATCCGCCCGGGTTTTATTGCACCCCACACTATGGCAAAAAGTCCAAACACTTTTACAGTATAGTTCGGCACCCGAAGTTTAGCATTATATGCATTGGCTCTGAATCATGTCTTTGGAAAATAGTTGGGTTGCCCCGCTCTTGTGCTTACTACCTTACGTTCTGCTATATTGGCTAGGGTAGTAAAGGGAGAACTACTATGATTGTGTCCTGGTTTATCTGGATGAGCACCTCAATAGAGAAAGCCAAAAACTGACTGTCATGATGCGGCGTGAGCCGGTCAGCTCTTCGGAGGTTTCAAATCTTCAGCGATTTTACCCGCATTATGCGACAAATCGGTTCTTATCCGATCAGGTGTTTACAGCACCCCAGTCTGGATACTAGGGGCTGCGCCTACATTTTCATTGTCAAACTCCTATGGCTAAGTGAGGGTAATAAAGCCACATAGTCCGATTGCCTGGTTCATTGCGCTAAACACCTCCTTTAAGGACCAAACTCTTGGATAAAGAGTGTTTAGATTCATCCCGAACACCCCCGTACTACCTACCTGGGGGTTGAAGCCGACGAGTGGCCAACTCTCAGACTTGATGAAACGGCCGCACAGGTGGCAAAACTTTAAATAAACAAAATAGAAAAGCATTATATTACATATCAAGCCTTGTTTTGATTATACACGACGAGATTACATGAATGTATTCATTCAAAAAATAATGTCCTTGGCACATTGCTCCGCCACAATGCGGGATCCCTTCAGAACATCTTCAAAAAACCACTCGGGCATGCGGTGCTCCTTGCCCGCGGACGGTCCTTCGGTCGCGAGATTGACAACGTCCATCTTCGCCCATTGTATCTTGACACGGGCAAAGGCCATCCGTGCACCTTCTATGCAGACCGACCGCTTGATGGCGTCAAGACGAGGGTAGGCATTCACCAGCCGCTTCACGAGGCCGAAGTAGTTGCCAAGTATAGCTCCTACAGGCTATAGCTGGATTATTAAATCCTTCATGGCCAGTTCGGCCACCCTATGCAGCTCGACCAGTTGCTTCAGCTGGTCGCTAAAAGCCACCGGATGTTCTGGCGCAAGAAATTGCGACTGGACCAACTTCTCTGTTGAGCTCCCCTCATCGGCTCGGAAGAATGCCGCAGCGTCAGAAACACTATGGGGCAGATCCGCAAACGCCCCTGGAGAACTCCAAATCCGTGTTAGCATGAGATATCTCTTCTTCACATACTTGCTTTGCATAATAAAAGCCTTACCCGCCGCAATTTTCTTGGCCTCCTGGATTTCCTGGAGGGCACCCTGGGCTTCGACCCGGGCCTCTTGTGCACTTCGATGAGCCTGGGCAAGTTCGGACTCTTGGTCCGCATTCTTGCACTCTAAGGCCTCACACTTCTTCACGGCGTCCTGCAGCTCCTGCTGGACCTTGCCGACCCTGGCCTCGTGCTTTTCGCGGGCGGCCTGCTTGTCTGCCGCTCTCTTCTGGGCTTCGGCCAATGCTGCCTTGAGGGTTTCCACCTCGGACGCCGCCCCTACAAATTATCACACGATCAACACAAGCAATTCATATCTTGCTATATTTGAATAGGTCGTTACATACCTTGCTTGTCCTCCAGCTGCTTTTTTGCACGGTCGAGCTCTTCCTCGTTCCGTTCCAGCCTCTGCTTCAGTCCGGACACTTTGGCAGCAAGAGAAGTCGCGACCAGCAGCGACACCTGCTTATTCACAAAGATATATATGATTAGTCTCCTGTGAAAAACTATTCGATCCTCTGTTCGGCTTTTCTTTCCGAACACCAGACAGAGTATCAGGGGCTACTATCTATACTGTAACTTTCTTTTCACATAAATGTAGCGCTTACCTCAAAGCCTGTTAGAAGGCTCGCGCAGGCTTCGGTCAGTCCGCTCTTTGCAGACTGAATCTTCTCAATCACCGCACCCATGAGGGTACGGTGTTTCTCAATGATGGAAGCGCTTCGCAGCGCTTCCAGTAGAGTATCCGGCACCTCTAGTTGGACAGAGGTCACCGGCGGAATGGGCACACCTCCTTTTGATGAAGGAGTTGTTGGCCGGATTCCGGAGCCGTATAGGTCTCTGGGACCATATTCGGCTGGGGTCCAAATTGGACATGGCCCCCATCGCCAGTCTCCATGGGGATCTGCTCCCCCATGTGTTCGGCGGTCGAGGTCTCGCCCTCGGGCGCCGTCCTGACGGCCTCCTGCGTCTCTCCCTAGCCGGGGGTCCTTCGGGACAACACCTCGGTGTCGTCCATGGCCCTGGGAGATGAGGCCGTCGGAGGGGACCCGCTGTCCATCACCTTCGGGTCTAGCGAGTTCCCCAAAGATGAGGATCGCTCAAGTACGGAATGAGCTGGACTACAAATACTTGATTTTACGTTTTAAAATTATGAGGTAAAAGAGGCAGATATATGAATGCATCAGGCTCTTCGGATACTCACGATTCGGCCAAGGGCTTATCTCGAGGGCATCGTTCTGGGCTGCTATCGACGTCCCATGCAGAGCTATCCACGAGGAAAGCCTTTCCCTTCTTGGATGCCTCCTCTTCTAGATCTATGGAGGGCGCCCTCTTCCTTCCCCCCTCAGGGAGGGCGAAGTTGCTCTCTTCCTCCTCTTCCTCCTCCTCGCCGTCTTCGGTGGTGGAGTGAGTTTCGGCGTCTTCGGACGCCACGTCCGAAGTACCCTTGGGACGGAGGCCACCTCTGGTCCCCTTGACCTTCTTCGTCGGCGCCTTGTAACGCGCCGGAACTAGCATCTTCGTCAGACAAGGGATGGCTGGATCCTCGGGCAGCGGAGCCGGACACTGAATCCGCTCCGCCTTCTTCGCCCGAGCCTGAAAGAACAAATGGGAAAGTTCAGACACCCTTCGTGAATAAGCAAGTAAGGAATACACCTTGAAACAATGGAAAACTTACCAAATTAGCGGGATGAGCCAGGTCATGCCCACGATCCTCGGTTGTCTTCGGCCACATCTCGTTGGCCTTGAAGAGCACCTTCCAGATATCTTCGTGTGTAGTTCCGAAGAACTGTTGCAGGTTCTTGTGCTCGGCCGGATCGAACTCCCATAGGTGGCAGGCCCGGCTCTGACATGGAAGGATCCGTCGGACTAGCATCACTTGAATCACATCGACAAGCTTGACGTTCTTGTCCATCATGCTCATGATGTGCGTCTGGAGCGCTATCAGCTTGTCCGACGAAGACCAATCCCAGGCCCTTCTCCTGCCAGGAGGTTAGCCGCATTGGGGCCCCAAATTTGAATTCGAGAGCCACGGCGTAGGTGGTGTTGCAGGGCTCTATGATGTAGAACCACAATTTTTGCACCCCCTTGACGGTCTCCACGAAGGTGCCTTTGGGCCACGGGACATTGGACATCTTGCTCACCATGGCACCTCCGCACTCCGCGTGATCGCCGCCCACCATCTTCGGCTTCACATTGAAGGTCTTCAGCCACAGTCCGAAGTGGGGGGGACGCGGAGGAAATCCTTACACATGACAATGAACGCCAAGATAGTGAGGAAGGAATTTTGGGCTAGATCATGGAAATCTAGCCCATAGTAGAACATGAGTCATCGGACAAAGGGGTGGAGTGGAAATCCTAGCCTGCGGACAAAGTGGGTGATGAAAACTACCCTCTCATGGGGCTCCGGGGTAGGGATGATTTGTCCCTCGGTCGGAAGCCGATGGGCGACCTCCTTGGCCAAATATCCGGCCTCGCGAAGTTGGGTGATGTCCTTCTCCTTAACGGTGGAGGCCATCCACTTGCCCTGCGCTCCGAACATGGTTGGAGTGCTTTCTTAAGGCAGGAAAGATGAGAACATGGGCGCTGGAGCTCGAGAGTGGGTAGACGGAAAGAGAGAAGGCATGGGTGGAAGAGATGAATCTTTATCTCCTTATAAAGGCAGTGAATATCAAGCGCCTCCCCACTCACCTTAAAACTCGCCTGTTCCCAACGGCTGTGCAAACGGCATGACTGGATTACCCACGCCCGTATTGATGAGAATCCCCTAATAAGGGGACACGATCTCTGCTTTGACAAGACGTTCCAATAGGACCGCATCTCGAAGCGGCGGGCTGAAAAACGGTTCAAAATAATGACCGGGTGATGACGTGGTGTCACATTATCAAAAATTGTCAGCAGATTGGACTCGTGAAATAGTATATTCTCTGTGGTGGTGTGTGGTACTTGTTTTGTAGATTCGGACACGTTCTTTGTGTTCGAAGACTATTTTGGAGTATTCGGAGGAGGAACCCGCCTTGCAATGCCGAAGACAATATGCGCACCGGACACCTCGTCATTGAAGCCTGGTTCAGGGGCTACTTGTCAGATTCCGGGTTCCGGCAGACCCTTGAGGTTCGAACACTAGGGTGCGTGCGGAGATTTCGCCTCCTACCTACCTACACCCCTTCGCCGCGCTAGGATCAAAGCTATGAAAAGAACAACACAAGGGACACAGGGTTTATACTGGTTCGGGCCACCGTTGTGGTGTAATACCCTACTCCAGTGTGTGGTGTGTGGATTGCCTCTTGGGCTGATGATGATGAACAATACAAGGGAGAACAGCCTCGCAAGGGTCTGTTCTTGGCTGGGGCGATGAACTGCTGGGAGGAGTTCGGCCACCTTTCTCTCTCTCTCTCTTCCAACTGGTCGACCCTTTGCCATGTGGGTGTCTGGTCCTATTTATAGAGGCCCTGGTCCTCTTCCCAAATATTGAGCGGGAAGGGAGCCAACAATGGCGGGCTAATTTGAAAGGGGACAGCAAGTATCAGCTATCCTGACAAAAGTAGTCTTCGCCTGCACAAAGCTCTGGTGATGACGCCGTCTTGGGCCCCATGGTGACCTCCGTCTCGTAGTCCTCCTGGTCTTGGTCTCGTTGCACCGAAATGGAAACCTTTGCCTGATGCCTCGGTACTCCGTGGCTGCGCTTTCCCCCTTTGCACCAAAGAGGAAAGGAGGACGCTACGCGGGCTGGCACCCGCCTGGCGCCCTGAGTCGTCATGGCTTGCGTCACGGGCACCTTGCGAGGTACCCCGCCTTGATCTCTCCACCTCCTCGTGAGCCAGCCTGACGAGGCCGTGCCTAAGGTAGCTCCGTGTCGTCCGCCCCGCGAGGCTTGGCCCCTCGTGAGGGTCTTGAGTTTGTGTTGGTGAAGATGGGCCGTGTTGGGCCCCCCTTTGAGCCACGCCGCAGGCCGCAGGCAGGCAAGTCTAGGGACCCCCGTTCCGAGAACGCTGACAGTAGCCCCCGGGCCCAAGGCGCGCCCGGACTTGGCCGTGCAGGGAGGCGGAAGGGAAAGAGCGAAGCGCCGCGGGCCCTAACAGCCTGCGGCCATAGACGCCGCGCGGCAGTTGATTGGACGTGGGCGGCACTGTTCCCCCACGCCCTCCTTATCTTGCGCCTTGCTAGGCGGCCCGTAGTCATACACTGTCGTTCCCCTTTTATCGCTCGAGCGCTTCCTGTCCTTCCTCTGCTCGAACCCTGGTTTCTGTTTTCAATTCAATCTCGAATCCTTCCCCCCTTTCCTATCGCCATGGCCCCGACGAAGAAGGGAAGAGGGAAGAATCCCGTGTCTCCGCCTTGCCCGCCACTGTTGGCGGCCCCCGCCGAGGGTTTGGGTAAGGTCAGCTTGGCTCTAGCCACCATCTTCAATGAATACGGGAGAACGACGGCCTGGCCCGCGTCCCACTTCTCCATCGGCAGGATAGTTACCGAGGTCCCATATTTCACCGACGTCCTGTGGGCAGGTCTGGTTCCCCCCTTTTCTGATTTCTTCAATGCCGTGCTCTCCCACAATCAGATCCACATGCTGCATCTGAGTCCTGGATCCATCACCCTCCTTTTGGTCTTCGCCTTCGTCTGCGAAGCCATGGTGGGCATCCCTCCTTCGGTTGCCTTGCTGCGCCACTTCTTCTCGCCGCATCTTATCGACCCTACCCAATGCTGGGTGTGCGTAAGCTTCGTTGCCGCGCCAGAGACTGCCGCCTCTAGGATTGACTTCAAGCTCCCCCTACCCGCGGTTGGGTTCCGCGAGCGGTGGCTGTATGTGGATGTAGGGGTGCCCAGCCCCCTGCTAACAGAGCCGACCTCGCCTGTTGTTCCCAATTCGGGCTTGGGCCAGGTGGCGCTTGAGAGCCCCCGGCTCGTCTTCGTCTGGCGCCGCGCTCTTAAGGTCGCTTGGTGTGATAGCGCCCAAGGTGGCGAAGGAGTTTGTGCTATGCCGTGTTGCTCCTCTTCAACGCCACTCTCGCCGGATGTGGGCCTTCCGTGGGCGCGAGGATAGTATGAGGCTCCAGGAAGAGGACCTGGCTCCTGAGGTGCTGAAGACGACGCTCTTGACCCTTGCTGGGGACCCCAACCCCGGCAGCGGCCGGCAGGGAGGGGCCTTGTTGTACCTCTGCCAGAGCAGGGTCGACTTTGCGAAGCAGATGCCTGCCTTTGATGAGTGGGGGCTGCGCCACGCCGGCCTTCAGGGGTCTCGCGAGAATCCGGTGGTGGTGACTGCCCTTCCAGTCGGCCAAGGCGACTCGTCCTCGAGTGGCGGAGTAGGGAGGTACGAGGCGCCAGAGGCCGAGGGGGCTCCCGGCGCGGTGACGGCACTGGGCGAGGCTCATGAGGAAGCAGTTATCGGGGCCCGTACCGCTGAGGCTGAGGGTGACAAACAGCTGCCCTCTGCGCCTGCGATTGGGGCCCCCGAGGCTCCAGCTTCTTCTCTTGGGGAGGCGATTGGCGGCGCACATCAGGCAGGCGCCCCTGACGCTGATCGTCTTGACGCTCCATCTTCGTCGCAGGTCAATCCCTACGCCCGACTCTTAGGCCACTTCCACGTGGACTTTGGTGCTCTCCGGAAGAGAAGGGAGGCCCTGGGCGGCGGTTACCCTTGTCACCTACTGAAGCGCAGAAAGTACTTTGCCACTAATGAGTAAGCCTTCTCCTTTCCCTGCTCCTCATCCTTCCGTTGCTCTTACTGACCCTTGCTCCGCAGGCCCCTTCCAGCCGAGCTTGCTGAGACGGCTGAGGAGCCATCCCCTTTGGCTTTGCCCCCTCCATCGTCCTCGAGCGCCCCAAGCAGCGGAGCCCTTGTGGCGAGGGCGATCGAAGATGCAAACCATCCCGAGGTGTATCGTGGTCCCGCGCACCTCGCGATCCTCCTTCGCGAGCCTTCTCGTGGCATAGCCAACCTGCCATGGGCTTCTCGCCTGGATGTGGACTACGATTGGCTGAGGCGCTTCCTGCGCTCTTCTCCTGAGGTCGGGCTGGCCCCAGGCCGGGCTTCTGACGCGGCGTTCCCGGCCGTCGCGAGGGTGCCAGCCCCCAGCCCCCAGCCCGGAGGGGGAGCGCTGACCTGCAGCCCCCGGCGCTTGCTTGGGGCAGATGATGGTGTGGAAGACATGCTTGAGCGCGCTTGGGAGCATCGCGCTCTCCGCCAAGGATTCCTTCGAAGGGCGACTGACGCAGTGAGCCTGCTTGGTGAGGATCTTGCTGATGAAGACGCGCGCCTTGAGGCCGAGGGCCTGCGCCTGGCTGCAGAGAGGCGCGAGCTAGAGGGCGCCATCTCCCTTGCGCGCCGTCAGCGCGACCTTGATGAAGCAGAGGCCAAGGCGTCGTTGGTGGCCTCTCGGGAGGCCTGGTCTCGGGCTGCTGAGGAAGCTCGGGAGGCTGACCGACGGCGAACGGCTGCAGAGGAGCGGGCTCGGGAGCTCCTGGCCTGGTGCCACTCGCTGGAGGAGCAGGTGGATCTACGCGAGGCAGCCCTCGCGTCGATGAGGGTGGCCTCCGGCAACTCGGCGGAGCTCCAGAAGCGTGAGGAGGCGCTGACACTGGGAGCCACCGAACGTACCCACGAGTACGAGTGTCTGGAGCCGAGGGAGCGCTTGGTGACGCAGGTGGAGGACGATGTCGCTGCACAGGAAGCCCGTGTCCTGGAGGAGGTCGGACGTCAGGTGGCGATGGCGCATTTGAACCTCGAGCACGAGTTCGAGGAGAAGCTGGGGTTGATCCGGGCCGAAGCCGAAGGCAGGACTGCTGCCCTGAGGGCCAAGCTGGAGGAGGTGACGCGGCGGGCCGATGCTTCCCGGGCCACCCTTGAGGTGGCGCAAGGTGGGGTAACCACCTCCCAGGCTGAGGTGCTCCTTCTTCGCCAGCGGGTGGAGGAGGCTGAGGCCATCGCGCACCAGAACGTGGACGAGATACGTCAGTGGCGGTTCCTGGAGCATGAGCACAGCCCCATGCTGACCACGCTCTGGGAGAGGGCCAACGCGGCCTTGGGCAACATCTGCGAGGAGACCGTCGGCGAGCCGCACGCGGTTAACTACGCGGGCAATCTTCAATTCTTTACTGACGTGGTGACGCAGCTGGAGGCGCGGTCGATCAGGGCTGACAGGTTGGTGGAGGAGAGGAGCCGCGCCCTGCTCAGGCACGCCTTTTCTCGTGTCTTCAGCCATCTCCGAAGCATGGATCCCCACTTTGATTTCGACGCCGCCATCACCCCAGTCCCCCAGGCCGTCCGAGGTGAGCTGGTGCACTAGGTGGAAGACCATGTGGAGGCTCTTATCAGGGCCTTCGCCTCGGACAACGACGACGCGATCGTGGCGGCCGACGAGGGCGGCGTGACGGGCGGCCCTGACGCCGCTGGTGGCAACGCGGGCAGCGGTGGCGAGTTCAGCGATGCCAGCAACGGCCCCGATGGTGCTCCTGAGGACACATTGGGAGATCCATCCGACTGATTGTGCATCGTTCCTGCTTACCCTGTATGAATAGAACTCAGGTTTTGGCCTGATAGTTGTGAGAGCATTTTGGAGGGGGAGCCCCTCATGTAAAACTTGTGTTTATCGTATCAGTAGGAGCTACATTGCCCATTCGCCCGCGCCAAGTGGTTGGCTTAAGCGACGCGCTGGTCGGATAATTTACCTTTGTCCCGTGCTGGCCCTGGGGCAGCCCGTAGGAGGCTGTGGAGCCCGGAGTGTTTCCCGATTGAATCCGTTGGACCTGCAGTAAGACGCCCTCCTGAGAGGACGCGGCGTCGGCAGTCTGGGCTGCACGCAAGCTAGGCCTGACCCGGCTCGCGAGGGGCTCACGAGGGGAGGCAGCTGAGGCGAAGCGGTAACCGAAACGCGAGAAATTGCTCGAACGAGACTAAGCACCCCTTCCCCGAACACACGCAAATCTCAAATTCGAATCCAACTTGAATCCAGCGGGGGAAAGCGACAACCAAAGGGAAGAGCAACAAAAGCAAACAAAAGGCCACGTCCGGCACCTAGTCTAGTCTTGGATGTCTTCTCACCAGCGCGGAGCTAAGTGCTGCCACTGGGCATGGGAGGGAGCCCCAGGGCCTGAGGCTGGCACCCCTGAGACTCCGGGGCGTGTACAGCCCCACTCATTATTAAATGAGAGTGTCACGGGGCGGCGAGCTTCACAGGCACTGGGCCTTCTTCACAGGTACTGGCCTTGCTTCATATCGCTAGATGAGGGCCCCGCCTTGCGCCACACTCTAGTGCCATCAGCAACGACCGGAAACCAGGATGCCGCCCGATGGGGTAGAGTGGTCGCCAGCGGTTCCCCCGATGACCATGGGTCCTCCGCCGGGGGCAGGCCCTGGGGCACCTCCCCAGCGGAGGGCCTACCTCCTGAGAACGCCTTGCTCCGAATGCCGCGGTGGCGATGTCGGATCCCTGCCTCTCTCCTGCAGCCCCCTGCACCCTCCTCCCGAGGGGTAGGAGACTGTGGGAGCGGGGCATCTGCTCGCTGCGGCGACCTGCACCTCCTGTGATCCATGGTTAGCGTATACCTGCTCCTGAAGAATTAGCGGTACCCGATAATCATTGCCTCCAGCGTGGCCAGTGGGACCGTCCCGGGGCTCCTGGAAAGGCTCAGCTTCTAGTGCCTCGTCCCCCCAGCTTGGGCTGAGGAGCGAGCCTTGTCCGTTCTCGTGAGGGTGTCCTTGGTCCATCATGAGGGGCACGTATTCCTCCGGCACCGTCATACCGAATGCCACGCCGTAATGCCCCGCATGCCACGCGGTCCTGCCTGACGCGCCCACCGTGGGGTGGCAGCGCGGCCGCCCACTGGGGCCACGGGTCGCGTTGAGTCCTTCTTCTTCGCGGACCGGGGGCGGGGGTAGCGCCGCCGCCGGTCCGGCGCTGACAGCTTCGCTGGCGTCGAAGTAGCCTTGGAGCCCGCGGGCGCGCGCGGGGCCCCCGCGTGGGTCGCCCTGGTCTTGAGATGGGAGCTGGGTGGAGAAGGGGTGAGCCCCCGAGGCGGTGAAGCCCAGGAGCTCTGCCACTCGCTCCAACAGCACGTCGTGGCCGCCCTCCAACAGTCTGCACTGCAGCAGCTCTCGGGCCACCGTGAGTGCGGCTCTCGAGTTCGCCTGCTCCCGACGGGTGTACGGTGTCGTGGTCGCGGCGTGATTGGAGGCCCTTGCTGCCGACTGCGCCTGCCGCGGTGTAAGAGTTGTCGAAGCCTGTCCACGTCGCCCGCGGCCCGCAGCGCCCTGCGGACCGCGAGCTGCCTGGGGCACGGGGTCGCCCGAGGCGAGCGGTTCTGCATGGGCGGGCCACGCAGCCCATGGGTCTGGGTTGCCCTCCTGGTCGCCGAGCATGGTGATGACGACGCGACGGGGCACGGAGCGGTGGAAGACGAATTCCGGCGCACCCCTACCTGGCGCGCCAAATGTCGGATTCCGGGTTCCGGCAGACCCTTGAGGTTCGAAAACTAGGGTGCGCACGGAGATTTCGCCTCCTACCTACCTGCACCCCTTCGCCACGCTAGGATCAAAGCTATGAAAAGAACAACACAAGGGACACAGGGTTTATACTGGTTCGGGCCACTGTTGTGGTGTAATACCCTACTCCAGTGTGTGGTGTGTGGATTGCCTCTTGGGCTGATGATGATGAACAATACAAGGAAGAACAGCCTCGCGAGGGTCTGTTCTTGGCTGGGGCGATGAACTGCTGGGAGGAGTTCAGCCACCTTTCTCTGTCTCTCCCTCTTTCCAACTGGTCGACCCTTTGCCATGTGGGTGTCTGGTGCTATTTATAGAGGCCCTGGTCCTCTTCCCAAATATTGAGCGGGAAGGGAGCCAACAATGGAGGGCTAATTTGAAAGGGGACAACAAGTATCAGCTATCCTGACAAAAGTAGTCTTCGCCTGCGCAAAGCTCTGGTGATGACGCCGTCTTGGGCCCCATGGTGACCTCCGTCTCGTAGTCCTCCTGGTCTTGGTCTCGTTGCACCGAAATGGCAACCTTTTCCTGATGCCTCGGTACTCCGCGGCTGCTCTTGCCCCCTTTGCACCAAAGAGTAAAGGAGGACACTGTGCGGGCTGGCACCCGCCTGGCGCCCTGAGTCGTCATGGCTTGCGTCACGGGCACCTCGCGAGGTACCCCGCCTTGGTCTCTCCGCCTCCTCGTGAGCCAGCCTGACAAGGCCGTGCCTGAGGAAGCTCTGTTTCGTCCGCCCTGTGAGGCTTGGCCCCTCGCGAGGGTCTTGAGTTTGTGTTGGTGAATATGGGTCGTGCTGGGCCCCCCTTTGAGCCACGCCGCAGGCCGCAGGCAGGCAAGTCTGGGGACCCCGTTCCCAGAACACCGACACTACTGAGGGAGTCCCGGACTAGGGGGTCCTCGGGCGTCCGGCCTGTTGGACGTGGGCCAGACTGATGGGCTATGAAGATACAAGACCGAAGACTTTCACCCGTGTCCGGATGGGACTCTCCTTGGCGTGAATGGCAAGCTTGGCGTTCAGATATGAAGGTTCCTTTCTCTGTAACCTACTTTGTATAACCCTAGTCTCCTCCCGTGTCTATATAAACTGGATGTCGTCGTAGATGGCGCACGCCTCCATGCAACCGAGTGTGTGCGCATGCATGTGTTATTCACATGCATTCTGCGGCTGAGTGTGTATGCATGCATGTGTTGTGTATGTGCGTTGTGTACTCCATGCTGTGTGCGTATGTGCATGAGTTGGATCGACACGAGTTAGTGCATTGGCGTGTGTACACGCGTGGCTACATGCGTCTTGTACATGTGTGGCTTCTTGCGTGGTTATCAATATAAACTATAAAACATCTTCAACTTAGCATCCTACTGTATCGTCTCTAGTGTTTAGCGAAGAGTTCATGTTCTTTTATTTGTTTATAGGTGGGCAGGTGGGAAAAAACAGGGGAAAACGCACAAGGTTCCTTGCTCCTTATCGGTCATCGAGAATCTATGTTCTTCAACTTATTTTTTATGTGAGCTTCGTTCATCCTTTTGCCAACATGCGAGACATCTAGCATCAAGGTACACATGTCATGCAAGAAAATGGAGATAATCAGATAAGCAGTGCGTAAGTGAGTCGTGCACTTCGATGGCACCTACTACGCAATATTTTCTCTCCTAGATGCCACGTGAATAGTGCACGTACTCAACGTCGGAGCACGGGATGGGGGTAGCCATGACATGGTCAGCCCTTATTTGGAGAGAGTATGTACTAAATAACTTTGATGTGTCCCCTCAACTCGCAGAATGACAAGAAGCTTGCTTACTACGCCTTCTCCCTCGCCAACACATGTGTGGTGGCTCTTAGCACGAGGAGAAACTTTTGCTTACAAGGGATGGACATGCAGCAGTTCATTTGGTGTCAGATTGCTAGAAGTACTACTGTAGTACCATCATTATTGTTCGACTTCCGGAAAAGGTGAAGAGCCAAGAGGAAGGTCACCTACTAACCTTAGGCTAGGCATAGTGGGAGTAACATAAGTAGGGGTACCTCCTTTTTTTATTCTAGAAAAACCACACGCGAATATTGGATGGTAGCAGCACAACAACTGAATCAAAAAATCGAAACCAACGAATGAACTACTACTAATGGTGAGCGTTTGCTAGTATCATGTACTCCGTCTGTCCATGTATATAGGGCTTAATGCGTTTTTCGAGACTAATTTTGGCCTTGTTTGGATCCATGGGTTAGAGTTAGTTTGAGCTAGTTGGGGCTCAAATAGCCCTAAAGTATCCAAACATGAGGGTTAAATTGGAGCAAGTTGCCCCAAACCCACCAAAAAAACTATCCCACCCAAGAGTCGGTTACATGTGATGAGTTAACCGACCTCAATAGACGGCGAAAACGCCAGCCCGCCGCACATTGTTCATCCTTTTGCCAACACGCGGGACATCTAGCATCAAGGTGCACATGTCATGCAAGAAAATGGAGATAAGCAGTGCATAAGTGAGTCGTGCACTAAGATGGCACCTAGTGCTACGCAATATTTTTCCTCCTCGATGGCACATGAATAGTGCTCGTACTCAATGACCGAGCACGGGATGGTAGCCATGGACATGGTCGGCCCTTTTTGGAGAGAGTACTAAATACTACTAGAAGCACACACTGAGACTACCCACAGTGGGAGTAACATCTACACTCTTATAAAAAACATAGTTGGTGATGATGGTATGCCTGCCATCCTGCAATATAGGTCGTCCGATTTATATCTGACGGATAGGAAGGAAACTACGGCAATTTTGCAAAAAGATACCCACACCCCTCTCCACATTTGCAAATAAGGCCTTCCCTCGTTCATCCTTTCCTCTCACAAGATGAACTACTCATATAAATGCATCTTGATGTTCTGTGCAACGCATGGGCATCTTGCTAGTCTCTCACAAGATAAACTACTCATACAAATGCATCTTGATGTTTCGTGCAACGCACAAGCATCTAGCTAGTTTCTTTTAAAATAGTTACCGCAATAATTGGGTTGAAGTGATATATTATATGTCTGCCCCGAATGATTTCAGATTCACTAGTAGTGACAAAGAAAAGGTTTTCTTGTTAATTAACAGAAAACAGGGTGAATTAAAACTATCACATGAGGCCGGTGAAAACAAGGCATGTTGGGTTCAGCGTCATCATCACTACAGCTGTGCGCGCGCAGAAGTCTACATATCGAGGGGGCTATGGAGAAAAAGACATATCTTGTGTGTTTGAGCGAGGCACAGAGACACAATGTTTGAGAGAGAAATCAATTGACAAATTAAGATCAGATCGAGTTGTCACCCTTCTGCTATCATTGTTGGGTTTGGGGTGGGGAAGGGGAGGGAGAGAAAGACGTATCGAGAGTGTGTGCGGTAGGCACAGAGGCACAACTAGCGAGTGTGTGTGTGTGTGTATCTGCGTGTGTTTTAAAGAGGAGTAGATAGATTACTATCAAGATCGAGGTGCCACCCTACTCCTTCGGTGTGTGTGTGTGTGTGTGTGTGTGTGTGTGTGTGTGTGTGTGTTTGAGAGAGAAGCCAGTCGATACATTAGTATCAAGATTGAGGTGTCACCCTACTCCTTCGGTGTCGGGATGTGTGTGTGTGGGTGGGGGGTGGGGGCAGTGACACTTACATATCTCTACTCTTATAAAAATAGAGTTGGTGATGATGGTGTTCCTGCCATCCTGGAGTATAGGCCATCCGATTTATATCTGACAGATGTGAAGGAAACTATGGCAATTTTGCAAAAAGATACCCACACCCCTCTCCACATTTGCAAATAAGGCATTCCCTCATTCATCTTTTTCTCCCACAAGATAAACTAATCATACAAATGCATCTTGATGTTCCGTGCAACGCATGGGCATCTTCCTAGTAGGGAGAATGAGTTTGTGTGACCCATATATATATTAAGGGATAGGTAGATAGGATGTGTGCGAGGCATACTTAAAGCATTACGGAGATAAACAAATAGTGTGCATGCAAGTGCCGGAAAATTGAAGCGATAAACAATGTCTACCCGTGTGTGTGTGTGTGTGTGTGAGACCGAGAGATATATAGAGAGAGCCAGATCTCAAAACAAAAGGTGCTCTGCTGGAATCCCATTGTATGTATTCATATGTTTCCAGAACTCGAATTAACCTTAGGCATATGTAACGCCCCGGACACACCCGCCGGTGGTCGTTATGTCACATCCCTAGTTCTGGTCTGACTTAGGCTAGCTAGTCATGTGTGCATCATGTTTAAATTTCATTTAACTTTGAAATGGAGATTGTGAAATCCTCAGAAATCATTTTTGGAAATGACCCAGATAAAAATTTCTCCAAAAAGGTCCAAGAAAATGTTCATGTTGCTCTCTGAAAATATTGGACAGAGATAAAAATCAAACCAATATCTTTAGGAGCTCATAAGTATTTATTTTGTGCATTTGGAATTAATCCAGTAATTATTTGTGTTGGATAAATATTTTATTATATATAAAATATTGTCCAATAATTCTGAATTTTGGTGAGGGGCTTTGGAGTGGTCCAACTAGTCCCTACTAAAATTTACAGAATAAAATAAAATGATTTGGTATTTTTATCAAATCAAAACAAATGTTAGAAAAATAGAAAAGAAAACAAAGAGGGAGAACCTACCTGGTGGGCCAACCGGCCCACCACTGTAGCAGCCCAGCCGGGCAGAGCCAGCCCAGCCCACCTCCACCTCCCTGTCGTCTCCTACCTCCTGCTAGTGGGCAGGAGGGCGTGTGCCCGTGGCACGCATGCACGCGCCTCGCCACCTCCTGCCTCCCTGGTTGCCCTGGCCTTCTCTACACGCGCCACGCTACCCCCCGCCCCCCGTCTCTCTCTCGCTCTCTCTCCCTCTCTCTTGTCCCCATCCCCTCCTCTGCTCCCTCCCCCTCGCTCTTTCTCTCACAGCCGACCGGCTGCCGTCACTGCAACTCACCGCCGACGCGCTCCCCGCCGTCCCCTCGCCCCTCCGACGAGTCCACGAGCATCTCCGCGACTCCCTCGTCCTCTCCACCGAGTCACGCGATGCCGGATGCTCTGCATCGCCGCCGCCATCGCTGTCTTCTACCTTCTGCTGCGCAGATCTCTGGCGACCTCACGCTGCCGTCGACGCGCCCCAGCCTCGTCCCCGCCTCTGCTGTCCCCGTGGTGAGCTGTTGCACCCTTCCCCGCTCTTCCTTTTACCTCTCCCGAGCCGTAGCCTGCGCCCGCACGCCACCGAACTCTGGCCGCCACCGCGAGCTCTACTCCGGCGAGCTCAAGCCACCCCCGCAGCCCCCGCTTGCTCCAAACGATGCGGGCGAGCCCTGGCTCCTCGCCCGTGGCCTCCGACGCCCAAATGGTCGCTAGAACAGCGATCCCGAGCCCCTCCACCGTGTTCGGCCTCACCAGCGGCTAAACGCCGGTGGGGTTGACCGGGTCTAACCCCCCAGTTGACCCAGGTTTGACCCGTGTGGGTCAGTGACAGATGGGCCCCGGCGCCCCCTAATTTGTAGTTAGGATTAATTAACCCTCTGTTTATTAACCATGACACTGACGTGTGGCCCCCACATGTCAAATTTGACCTGGTCAGCTCCGTTGACCTGTTGACGCAGGCATGACGTCATGCTGACGCAATATCTCATTTTCTTTTTTTTTTTGAAGGCCGCAATATCTCATTTTCTGGTTTAAAATTAATCAGGAAATTCCAGAATATATTCAAAACTTCAAAAATTCATAGAAATTCAACCGTAGCTCAGATTGAAATAATTTATATATGAAAAATTATCAGAAAAATTCAATCTATCCATCCGTACTAGTTTATCCATGACAAACCAACCTATACATGCTGTATATATGAAAACTTATTAATGGCATATTTAAGAGCTTATTTTGGAGTTGCATTTGAACCCTTGGTTCAAATGGACCTCAACTAAATAAATGCTAGATGCATTAACTCAAACAACATCACATATTCATGCCATGATCATGCATCATATTGTTGCATATACTTGTGTTTGATTTTCGACACCGTTCCTTCTCAATAGGTCCTGCTCCGGAAAGTGTTCGGGAGCACCTATCAGTGGAGCAGTGCCCCTCTATTGATCTACCAGGCAAGCAACCCCCCCTTGTTCATTCTGATAAAATCCTACTCTCTCGCTCCTGCTCTCATTTATTGCATTAGGACAACAACGATTCAACTGCTACTTTATGCTACGGTAGTTGAACCCATTCCTCTGCATGACCTGTCATTGCCACAGTAAATAGTTGAAACCCACCAGCATGTGTAGGAGTTGTTTGAGCCATGTTGTGCTTCTACCATGCCATGCCTGCTATTGCTTAGAGTTGTGTCAGGTCTGATTCATTGGGAATGAATTGGAGTGTTATGATATGTTCTAGTGCTAAGAGTTAAGCGTGTGAACATGATTTGGTAAAGGTAGCGGTGAGAGGCCATGTAGGAGTACATGGTGGGTTGTCTCATTGGGACCGTCCTTAAGAACTAAGTTCTGTGCAAGTTGTCCATTGACTAGCTACTACCACACATTGGGCTCCGGGCGCTCCAAGCTCTCTCGGCTTATTAACCGCCTTGATCTCTGTCCAGGAGTTGCAAATAGTTTCTGGTGTTTTTAGGTAGTGCTATTTTTCTACCGAGTGGCACCCGGCAGGGTGGGCTCGGGACAGACTAGGCACAGGTGGCACGGTGTACCAAGTGGCACCCGGATGGTGGGCTTGGGAACCCTGCTCACATCGTTTGGGGCCGTGAGCGACACCCCGGCCAGATCTCCTTGCGGATGGAACCCAAATAGGTGATAAACCTGGATTAGAGTCTTGCGTGGTTAGTCAGGTCGTGGCCGACACCCTCGCCGGGCTTCCGCTTGAAGGTTGCCGAGATACATGACGGGTATATGGTGATAAGTGGTGAGAGCGTGTGTGATGAAGTACACCCCTGCAGGGTTATCATGATCTATTCGAATAGCCGTGTCCTCGGTTATGGACTTCTTGGATGCTTACGTGGTACCTAGACAACTTAAAGTGGATACTCTAAAATGCTCAAGACAAGTGTGAGTGCTATGGATGGCCTTCTCGTAGGAGAGACGGGGATGAATCCATAGTAGTGTATTGATGAGGTGATTAGTGGACTCGTGTGCGCTGCCTCACCTCAAAGAAGTTTCTCATTGTTGTAGAACAGGATAGCCACTGAGTCAAAGCTGGCTTGCTGCGACTAAACCCCACATTACCTTCTTAATACAAATGCATGTATGATAGGGTCTGACGTAAGTCTTGCTGAGTACCTTTGTACTCACGTTTGCTTTTTTTTATGTTTGGCAGATGAGACATCTGTCTCACTAGTAGTACTGCTTGGACTTCGACAAATAGCTTGTTAACTCAGCTACGATCTTGTACCCTTGGAAGGGTCTTGTAGATAGTCAGGCTTCTCGGCCCTTTTCTTTTGTAGTTGTCTGTACTCAGACATGTAATGCTTTTGTTTCTTGTATGCTCTGAATGATGGGTCATGTGACCCCTGTTTGTATTCAATGCTATGTGGCTCTTCTGATCCTTTATCTATATGAGTTGCGTTATGTTGTGATGCCATGTTGTACATCACATACTTGCATGTTATGCGTATGTGTGACATGTATTGCTATGTGTGGGATCTGACAATCTAGTTGTTTGTCCTTGGCAGCCTCTCTTATGGGGAAATGTAGTCTAGTGCTTCCTTGAGCCATAGTAGTCCGCTACAGCCCGGTTCGCCGGAGTCCTGCTAGCCCAGCACTACTACTCAGAACACTTGACTGGCCGGCATTTGTTCCACTTCGTTCCTATATCTGTCCCTTCGGGAAATGTCACGCGGTGACTTCCGGAGTCCTGTTAGCCAAGTGCTACAGCCCGGATTCATACGCTGTTGACCGACATGCTCGATGTGATTCATGTATGCCTGTCTCCATAGGTCTGTGTCGCTTTGGGTTCACGACTAGCCATGTTGGCCCGGGTTCCCTATCATATGGATGCTAGCGACACTATCATATACGTGAGCCAAAAGGCGCAAACGGTCCCGGGCCATGGTAAGGCGACACCCGTGGGGATACCGTGCGTGAGGCCGCAAAGTGATATGAGGTGTTACATGCTAGATCGGTGTGACTTAGAATCGGGGTCCCAACAGCTTTGGTATCAGAGCCCGACTTCCTGTAGGATTACCAAGCCAACCTGGTCGAAGTTGAGTCTAGAAATTCTTTAGCTATATAGGGAAATTGATTATGGAAGGGAACGTAAGGCTCTTTTTACTCCTTATGCCTCATGCCTTCTGATCTGAGTCATCCTATCTTTACTACAGGGTTAAGGAACTAGGCTTTCTCTTCCGTCTATCAGGATCACGTGTTACTACTCCATAGTCTCTTAGGATTGGTTGATCAGAGTCATATCCCAGTTCGAGTACCTCCGGTGTAGTCTGTTTAGTAATATCTCAGAACCTTGGGTGATGATGTTGAGTTTGATGCTACCCCGTCATTTGCAGGATGTCTCATTTTGAGCATTTTACTGCCGTTATGCTGCCGGAATTTGTCCTAGGAGTTTGAGAGATACTAAATTCTTGTGCTACCTTCTGCATCCTATAGTTGATGCTGATTCCATCCTTGTTTTCCTTGGTTTCGTTCTTCAGGATGTTGCCGGTTAACCGAAGTTCTGTTGCTCATAGCCGGAACCGCGGAGATGGTAGGGATGAGGATCCTCCCGACTAGTCTTCGTTGGCAGAGTTCATGTTAGAGGTTGAGAGGAACAAGCGTGAGTCTAACCGCTTGCTAGCACGTATTGAGGAGAACATCTCCCATCAGCATAAAGAGTTTGTGTCCATCCATGACTTCATCGGTCTAAAACCACCTACCTTCCATCATTCCATTGAACCACTCGATGCAGATGACTGGCTTCGTAGTATCACACACAAGATGTGTTCAGCGAACGTAGCTGAAAGTAACAAGGTCACCTACGCTGCTTATCATCTGGAAGGTCCTGCTAGTATTTGGTGACAGAACTATGAGGCTATGCTTCCAGCTGGCCAGATAACCACCTGGAGAGTTTTCACTGAGGCTTTTCGCGAGCATCACATTCCTCAGGCTCTCATTGATCGCAAGAGAGAAGAGTTTTGTAGTTTCACCTAGAGTAAGATGGCTGTTGATGTTTATAGCAGAGAGTTTGAGAACCTTGCTCGCTATGCTACAGAAGAGGTGTCCACGGACGCCAAGAAGCGGGCTAGGTTCCGGAAGGGTCTCAACCCCAAGTTGCATCGTGATCTCCACTTGCATCATTGCAATACATTCCAGGCTCTTGTGAACAAGGCCATTAATGCAGAGATAGCTCAGCTCACTTACGAGGAGTCTCGTAAGCACACCCGTGATTTGGTTTCTTTCTCCGGTTCTAGTTCGCATAAGCGCCGGATTTGGGTTCCGAACTCCGCTCTTCCACCCAGATATTCACCGAGGCCATCTTGTGTGGCACCTCACCCAGTTCAGTTACATGCTCCACCCAGGCCTATTGGTAGACCGCTTGTCAATGCGGGTCCACGTCCTACTTCAGGGACTTGTTTCACATGCGGAGAGCCAGGACACTATGCACGTGACTGCTCTCAAACCAACTATGCTCCACCCCGTCCTGAGAAGTCTGTTGGCCATGGTAAGCCATCACGCAAGATGATTAGTGTCAAGTCAGCTCCCACTGAACGTGGATGTGTGCATCACGTCTCCGCTAAAGACACTCATGATGATCCGGATGTCATTCTTGGTACACTCCTTGTCAACTGTCATCCAGCTTCGGTTCTGTTTGATACCGGAGCATCTCATTCCTTCATTTCCGAAAGTTATGCCAGCTTGCACAACATATCCTTTTGTGATATGCCCTCTCCACTAGTAATTCAAACTCCTGGATCCAAATGGCAAACGTCTAGTGTAAGCCATGGTAATGAAATCCTTGTTGACAGACTTGTATTCCTTGCGTCACTTATAGCCCTCAAGTCTACGGATATTAACATCATCTTGGGTATGGACTGGATGAAAGCTCATTATGCCAAGATTGATTGTTACACTAGGTCTATTCAGCTTACACACCCATCTGGCAAGATAGTCACCGTCTCCACTAGGGTTGCAAAGCGTCAGCTCTATTCTCTTAATGCCAACCCTCTTCCTGACCTTGAAGATATCCCGGTAGTCCGTGACTTTCCGGATGTTTCTCTAGAGGAACTGCCAGGTATTCCACCTGACAGAGATGTAGAATTTGTCATAGATCTTATCCCAGGAACCGCTCCAATCTCTAGGAGACCTTACAAGATGGCACCCTTAGAACTAGCTGAGCTTAAGAAACAACTCGATGAATCCTTGCAAAAGGGTTTCATCCGTCCTAGTTCTTCTCCCTGGGCTTGCCCCGTTCTCTTCGTCAATAAGAAGGATGGTACGGACCTGATGGTTGTAGATTATCGTCCCGTTAATTTGGTCAAGATAAAGAACAAGTATCCGCTCCCCAGGATCAACGACCTGTATGATCAGCTCCCTGGATCCTCAGTCTTTTCCAAGATGGATTTGAGGTTAGGCTACCACCAAATCAAGATCAGAAATGGGGACATTCCTAAGACGGCTTTTGTCACTCGTTATGGTCAGTACGAGTACACCGTCATGTCCTTTGGTCTAACCAACGCACCAACTACTTTCTCTCGCTTGATGAACTCGATCTTCATGGAGTACTTAGATAAGTTCATCGTGGTTTACCTCGATGATATCCTTATTTACTCGAAGAACGAGGAAGAGCATGCCGAACATCTTAGACTTGTGCTAGGAAAACTCATAGAGCACCGCCTTTATGCCAAGTTCTCCAAGTGCGAATTTTGGTTGCCAGAAGTGACCTATCTCGGCCATGTAATCTCTGGTAAGGGCATTGCTGTCAATCCCGAAAGAGTTCAGGCCGTTCTTGATTGGACTCTGCCTGAAATAGTTAAGCAAGTTAGGAGTTTCCTTGGTCTAGCCAGTTATTGTCGCCGATTCGTTGAGAACTTCTCCAAAGTGGCCAAACCTCTCACGGAACTTCTCAAGAAAGATAAAAAGTTTGAGTGGTCCCCACAGTGTGAGCACAGTTTTCAGGAACTGAAAAGACGCTTGACTTCTGCTCCCATACTTGTGCCACCGGATTTCACTAAGGACTTTGTTATCTATTGTGATGCCTCACGACAGGGACTAGGTTGCATTCTTATGCAAGATCGCCATGTGATTGCCTATGCATCTCGACAGTTGCATACACATGAGGAGAATTATCCTACACATGATCTAGAGCTTGCAGCCGTAGTCTATGCACTTAAGACATGGCGACATTACCTTCTTGGTAAATGCTGCGAGATTTACACCGATCACCAGAGTCTCAAGTATATCTTCACCCAACCAGATTTGAACCTTAGGCAAAGACGTTGGCTGGAGTTGATCTCAGATTACGACTTAGGGATTACCTACACCCCAGGCAAGGGGAATGTCATGGCTGATGCGCTAAGTCGTAAGTCCTATTGCAACAATCTCATGTTGCAGCAGGGCCAACCACTTCTCCATGAGGAATTATGTAAGCTTAACCTCCACTTTGCTCCTCACGGATTCCTTTCTACCTTGGTGGTGAAACCTACTCTTGTGCATCAAATCATCTCTGCTCAGAAGCAGGATACGGGAATTTCCCGGATCAAGAGAAACATTAACAAAGGAGTTGGTGGTAGTTTCTCTATAGATGATCGTGGTGTTGTTTTCTTTGAGAGTCGCTTGGTGGTTCCCAAGAATCAACATCTTCGACAATTAATCCTTAAGGAGGCACATGAATCTCCTCTCACGATTCATCCCGGTAGTACTAAGATGTATCAGGACCTACGCCAGAGGTTCTGGTAGACTAGGATGAAGAGAGAAATTTCTCAATTTATTGCTAACTGTGACGTTTGTCATCGCGTGAAGGCAGAGCATCAGAGACCTGCTGGCACCCTTCAACCTTTAGCTATTCCTAAATGGAAATGGGATAAAGTTGGTATGGACTTCATCACCGGCTTTCCCAGGACCAAGAAAGGGAATAATGCTATCTTCGTAGTCATTGATCGTCTTTCTAAAGTGGCTCACTTCCTACCTGTTCGGGAGAGTATCACTGCTAGTCAGCTCACTGACTTATATATTTCTCAAATAGTGTCACTTCATGGTGTTCCACTAGAGATCAATTCAGACCGTGGTAGTCTTTTCACTTCTCATTTCTGGGAGAGTTTCCAAATTGCCATGGGCACCCATCTTTCCTTCAGTACCACTTTCCACCCTCAATCAAGTGGCCAGGTGGAAAGGGTCAACCAAATTCTCTAAGACATGCTTAGAGCTTGTGTTATCTCATTCGGTATGGATTGGGAGAAGTGTCTTCCCTTCGCCTAGTTTGCTTATAACAATAGCTACCAATCCAGCCTCAAGAAAGCTCCTTTTGAGGTTCTGTATGGATGAAGATGTCGAACACCTTTGAACTAGTCAGAAACCGGTGAAAGACAATTCTTTGGACCGGATATGATCCAGGAGGCAGAAGAACAAGTTCGCATCATTCGTGAGAATTTGAGAACAGCCCAATCTCGTCAAAAGAGCTAGTATGACCGTCGTCATAAGGAAGTGGCTTATGAAATTGGCGACAAAGCTTACCTTCGGGTTACCCCTTTGAATGGTACCCATCGATTCGGTATCAAGGGCAAGTTGGCTCCTCGTTACATTAGTCCCTTTCTCATTCTCGCTAAACGAGGAGAGGTTGCCTACCAGTTGGAACTACCACCACATCTTTCTCGAGTTCATGATGTCTTCCACGTCTCTCAACTCAGGCGTTCCTTCTCAGATCCCATCCGCGGAGTGGACCACGAAACGCTTGATCTCCAAGATAACCTCACTTATCAAGAGTACCCCGTCTGCATCCTTGATCAAGCAGAGCGTGTCACCGGACGTCATAACATCAAGTTTCTCAAGGTTCAGTGGTCTCATCATTCCGAGAGAGAAGCTACTTGGGAGCGTGAAGATCGTCTTCGACTTGAGTACCCCGCTTTCTTCCCGCCGAATCCTGAATCTCGGGACGAGATTCTTCCGAGTGGGGGCGAGTTGTCACATCCCTAGTTCTGGTATGACTTAGGCTAGCTAGTCATGTGTGCATCATATGTAAATTTCATTTAACTTTGAAATGGGGATTGTGAAACCCTCAGAAATCATTTCTGGAAATGACCCAGATAAAATTTTCTCCAAAAAGTTCCAAGAAAATGTTCATGTTGCTCTCTGAAAATATTGGACAGAGATAAAAATCAAACCAATATCTTTAGGGGCTCATAAGTATTTATTTTGGGCATTTGGAATTAATCCAGTAATTATTTGCGTTGGATAAATATTTTATTATATATAAAATATTGTCCAATAATTCTGAATTTTGGTGAGGGGCTTTGGAGTGGTCCAACTAGTCCCTACTAAAATTTACAGAATAAAATAAAATGATTTGGTATTTTTATCAAATCAAAACAAATGTCAGAAAAATAGAAAAGAAAACAAAGAGGGAGAACCTACCTGGTGGGCCAACCGGCCCACCACTATAGCAGCCCAGCCGGGCAGAGCCAGCCCAGCCCACCTCCACCTCCCTGTCGTCTTCCACCTCCTGCCAGTGGGCAGGAGCGCGTGTGCCCGCGGCAACGCACGCACGCGCCTCGCCACCTCCTGCCTCCCTGGTTGCCCTGGCCTTCTCTACACGCGCCACGCTACCCCCCCCGCCGTCTCTCTCTCGCTCTCTCTCGCTCTCTCTTGTCCCCATCCCCTCCTCTGCTCCCTCCCCCTCGCTCTTTCTCTCACAGCCGAGCGGCTGCCGTCGCTGCAACTCACCGCCGACGCGCTCCCCGCCGTCCCCTCGCCCCTCCGACGAGTCCACGAGCATCTCCGCGACTCCCTCGTCCTCTCCATCGAGTCACGCAACGCCGGACGCTCTGCATCGCCGCCGCCATCGCTGTCTTCTACCTTCGGCTGCGCAGATCTCCGGTGACCTCACGCTGCCCTCGATGCGCCCCAGCCTCGTCCCCGCCTCTGCTGTCCCCGTGGTGAGCTGTTGCACCCTTCCCCGCTCTTCCTTTTGCCTCTCCCGAGCCGTAGCCTGCGCCCGCACGCCACCGAACTCCGGCCGCCGCCGCGAGCTCTGCTCCGGCGAGCTCAAGCCACCCCCGCAGCCCCCGCTTGCTCCAAACGATGCGGGCGAGCCCTGGCTCCTCGCCCGTGGCCTCCGCCGCCCAAATGGTCGCCGGAACGGCGATCCCGAGCCCCTCCGCCGTGTTCGGCCTCGCCGGTGGCTAAACGCCGGTGGGGTTGACCGAGTCTAACCCCCTAGTTGACCCAGGTTTGACCCATGTGGGTCAGTGACAGATGGGCCCCGGCGCCCCCTAATTTGTAGTTAGGATTAATTAACATTTGTTAATTAACCATGACACTGACGTGTGGCCCCCACACGTCAGATTTGACCTGGTCAGCTCCGTTGACCTGCTGACGCAGGCATGACGTCATGCTGACGCAATATCTCATTTTTTGGTTTAAAATTAATCAGGAAATTCCAGAATATATTCAAAACTTCAAAAATTCATAGAAATTCAACCGTAGCTCAGATTGAAATAATTTATATATGAAAAATTATCAGAGAAATTCAATCTATCCATCTGTACCAGTTTCATCCATGACAAACCAACCTATACAGTCTGTATATATGAAAACTTATTAATGGCATATTTAAGAGCTTATTTTGGAGTTGCATTTGAACCCTTGGTTCAAATGGACCTCAACTAAATAAATGCTAGATGCATTAACTCAAACAACATCACATATTCATGCCATGATCATGCATCATATTGTTGCATATACTTGTGTTTGATTTCCGACACCGTTCCTTCTTGATAGGTCCTGCTCCGAAAAGTGTTTGGGAGCACCTATCAGTGGAGCAGTGCCCCTCTATTGATCTACCAGGCAAGCAACCCCCCCTTGTTCATTCCAATAAAATCCTACTCTCACGCTCCTGCTCTCATGTATTGCATTAGGACAACAACGATTCAACTGCTACTTTATGCTATGGTAGTTGAACCCATTCCTCTGCATGACCTGTCATTGCCACAGTAAATAGTTGAAACCCACTAGCATGTGTAGGAGTTGTTTGAGCCATGTTGTGCTTCTACCATGCCATGCCTGCTATTGCTTAGAGTTGTGTCAGGTCTGATTCATCGGGAATGAATTGGAGTGTTATGATATGTTCTGGTGCTGAGAGTTAAGCGTGTGAACACGATTTGGTAAAGGTAGCGGTGAGACGCCATGTAGGAGTACATGGTGGGTTGTCTCATTGGGACCGTCCTTAAGAACTGAGTTCTGTGCAAGTTGTCCAATGACTAGCTACTACCACACATCGGGCTCCGGGCGCTCCAAGCTCTCTCTGCTTATTAACCGCCTTGATCTCTGTCCAGGAGTTGCAAATAGTTTCTGGTGTTTGTAGGTAGTGCTATTTTTCTATCGAGTGGCACCCGGCAGGGTGGGCTCGGGACAGACTAGGCACAGGTGGCACGGTGTACCAAGTGGCACCCAGATGGTGGGCTTGGGAACCCTACTCACATCGTTTGGGGTCGCCCCGGCCGGATCTCCTTGCGGATGGAACCCAAATAGGTGATAAACCTGGATTAGAGTCTTGTGTGGTTAGTCAGGTCGTGGCTGACACCCTCGCCAGGCTTCCGCTTGAAGGTTGCCGAGATACATGACAAGTATATGGTGATAAGTGGTGAGAGCGTGTGTGATGAAGTACACCCCTGCAGGGTTATCATGATCTATTCGAATAGCCGTGTCCTCGGTTATGGACTTCTTGGATGCTTACGTGGTACCTAGACAACTTAAAGTGGATACTCTAAAATGCTCAAGAGAAGTGTGAGTGCTATGGATGGCCTTCTCGTAGGAGATACGGGGATGAATCCATAGTAGTGTATTGATGTGGTGATTAGTGGACTCGTGTGCGCTGCCTCACCTCAAAGAAGTTTCTCATTGTCGTAGAACAGGATAGCCACTGAGTCAAAGCTGGCTTGCTGCAACTAAACCCCACATTACCTTCTTGATACAAATGCATGTATGATAGGGTCTGACGTAAGTCTTGCTGAGTACCTTTATACTCACATTTGCTTTTTTTTATGTTTTGCAGATGAGACATCTATATCACTAGTAGTACCGCTTGGACTTCGACAAATAGCTTGTTAACTCAGCTACGATCTTGTACCCTTGGAAGGGTCTTGTAGATAGTCAGGCTTCTCAGCCCTTTTCTTTTGTAGTTGTCTGTACTCAGACATGTAATGCTTCCGTTGCTTGTATGCTCTGAATGATGGGTCATGTGACCCCTGTTTGTATTCAATGCTATGTGGCTCTTCTGAGCCTTTATCTATATGGGTTGCGTTATGTTGTGATGCCATGTTGTACATCACATACTTGCATGTTATGCGTACGTGTGACGTGTATTGCTATGTGTGGGATCCGACAATCTAGTTGTTTGTCCTTGGCAGCCTCTCTTATGGGGAAATGTAGTCTAGTGCTTCCTTGAGCCATAGTAGTCCGCTACAGCCCGGTTCACCGGAGTCCTGCTAGCCCAGCACTACTGCTCAGAACACTTGACTGGCCGGCATGTGTTCCACTTCGTTCCTATATCTGTCCCTTCGGGAAATGTCACGCAGTGACTTCCGGAGTCCTGTTAGCCAAGTGCTACAGCCTGGATTCATACGCTGTTGACCGACATGCTCGATGTGATTCATGTATGCCTGTCTCCATATGTCTGTGCCGCTTTGGGTTCACGACTAGCCATGTCGGCCCGGGTTCTCTGTCATATGGATGCTAGCGACACTATCATATACGTGAGCCAAAAGGCGCAAACGGCCCCGGGCCATGGTAAGGCGACACCCGTGGGGATACTGTGCATGAGGCCGCAAAGTGATATGAGGTGTTACATGCTAGATCGGTGTGACTTAGAATCGGGGTCCCGACACGTTACTCCTGGCGGGATCTAGACTGGCCCCACAAATCAATACTAGTCTTTTCTGCGCACTTTGTCCTCACTCGTGCGCACCCGGGAGCAACTTCCCGGTCGGTCACCCATCCTGACACTACTCCAAGCTGAGCACGCTTAACTTTGGAGTTCTGTCTGAAAGGGCTCCCGCAAAAGAAGGAATTCGTTATTGATATGAGTAGTTTATCATCCCTAATAAGCCAGGCCATCACATACACCCCCACTCAGAGGAACCGACGTCCTCGTCGGGCCACAGGAACGTTCCCTCTTGGCACAAACGTCTGTGCATCCAGTCCGGTACATATACCATGTCGTGTGCCACGACGGGTCACAAACGTCATGAACAACATGACCACGCACCTGTCCGCAAACATCCGTGTAACCGCGAGGGTCGGCTCTGATACCAACTTGTAACGCCCCGGACACACCCGCCGGTGGTCGTTACTCCTGGCGGGATCTAGACTGGCCCCAGAAATCAATACTAGTCTTTTCTGCGCACTTTATCCTCACTCGTGTGCACCCGGGAGCAACTTCCCGGTCGGTCACCCATCCTGACACTACTCCAAGCTGAGCACACCTAACTTTGGAGTTATGTCCGAATGGGCTCCCGGAAAAGAAGGAATTCCTTATTGATATGAGTAGTCTATCATCCCTAATAAGCCGGGCCATCACAACATATGTGTGAGAGACATAATTATCCTTTGAGACATTAGTGGTTGTGGGTGGGCGGAATTAAAGGGGTGGGCATGTTCGACAGAGAGAGCGTGTGTGTTTCTGTGTGAGAGACTTGTAGGACGGGGTAGAAAGACGAATTCTAACCTTGACGGAGGGAGAGAAATACACGAAGTGCGCGTGTGCGATTCCGATGCCCACGGGGAAATGAGATATGTATGCGTGTGAGAGAGATTGCACAATTCATTCACGTATCACTATCTAGCGATCGTGGACGTGCATCGCTTGAACATAAATCAATATCTACTTCGTATCATGG
Organism: Triticum dicoccoides; assembly: GCF_002162155.2. Lineage (NCBI taxonomy): Eukaryota > Viridiplantae > Streptophyta > Magnoliopsida > Poales > Poaceae > Triticum > Triticum dicoccoides. Next base: position 473,820,344 of record NC_041392.1, on the reverse strand, counting down.
CCAAAGGTATAATATCAATTCAATGCTATAAAGATTCGACACTCACATATCATAGTTTTTTCTATCTAAATAAACCTTTTCAATTGTGCATGCCAAAGTTACAATGATGTTTCTTCAAACAACCAATGTAGCTATCATGTACATGCACCATTGTTACTCTTGCATTCAAATTCATTAGTCTTGGATGATTTAAGGTTCTATTATGAAGTAATATATGTAATATTCATATATGAATTCAATAGGTACGCAATTTATGAAATGGAGGCTATGTAATCATATGAGGTAACACTTTTAAGTGGTGGACTACAATATCCATTTCTTTTGTGGGACTACAATATCCATTTTTTTTTGTGCGCCTCTACACTAACACGTCAATGCATTATGTTTAAAGTAAATAACCAATGGCACTAAATTATCTATTTACACGCGAAATACATAGGCAGAGCGTTTGATCCCTTTTTTGTGAACGCGCCTCTAAACCCGTACGATTGGCCGCGCCCGTGTGAACGTCCAAGTTATCGGCGCATCATCCCGAGTTATTGTCTTTTTTCTAGGGTGGACTTCACACTAGTTATTAACTGCTGATGCGTGCCCCCTGTACACAGTCTCGCATGACCTTCCCACTAGCACGATCCAAAATTAGTTGAAACTGGATACGAACGATCCTGCGGGCGGCAAAATCTCCCGCCTCCTTCTAAAATTTCCGCCACCTAGTCTTTAGCATGCGAAATTCCCCTTTTGTCCTTGGTGCACGGAGAACAACAATAACAATACCGCCCTCATCTACATAATAGGTTGGGGCTGCTTTGGTAACTTCCGGTTCCCCCCACCACATGGCACCCCCATTTCCTCTCCCCCTCCCGTAAAAACGACTAACTCCACAGCACCAGAGCATCTTACATCATGTCGTCCGTACTTCATCGGCCTTTCTACCCCTCCCCTCTCGAAACCCTAGAATTCTCATCCACCAGCTTACCAGAGCCCGTTCACTGCCAGCGGCGTCCACCTCGCCCAATCTGCTTCTGTGGCCGCATCTACCCCTCCCACCTCCACTAGAAACAAGTAGACTGCTCATCCACCACGATACCACAACCCATTCGGTGTCGGCCTTGTCCATAGTGTCGGATCTGCTTTGCCAGTAATCTCGTCAACCGCAGCGCATCTACAACGGCTCATTCGTACTCCCCACCGGAGACGCTTCATCCACCCCCCCTGAGCCGCCCCACCGACGGCCTCTGATCCTCTTCACCGACACATTCCTCAACCCTACCAGAGCCGCTTCACCGACACCATCGTCAACCCTACTAGAGTAGCTTCGCCTATACCATTCTCAACCCTACCGGGACTTCTTTGCCAACTCACAAGTCCACGGCCATAGACCCGCTTCGTCGCACCCTCATCCAACCCACCAGAGCAGTTTCTGATGCCCCATCCACGGCCGCAGATCCGCATCATCGGCACCATCCTTAACCCAATCACCGAAGCAGCTTCACCGATGCCCTCGTCCACAACCACAGATCCGCTTCGCCCACACCATAGTCCACCCTACCAGAGTCCCTCCACAAACACCCTACTCGACGGTTCTAGATCTCCTTACCGGACCCCGACAGCCAGCACAGCATCATCACCCTTGACGTTTCTAACCTGATTCCCACTGTCTGGCAAGATGCCTACCACACGCCAAGGCCTAGGTACTTGTCATCTTTAAACCCGTCCAGCATCACCTGCCCGATGTACATCAAATATACTAACAGGTCGTTGTTACCTTTATGGAGCTGGCAAAAACTACAAGCACGATGTTTATTCTGGATCTAATAGCTTGGCCAACCAAGATCCTGGACTGAGGCATTGCTATGATCTTGTAACTGCATCTCTCTCTCTCTCTCTTGTCTTGTTGTGTGCCTGCCAGCGTGCTTTGCTAGGATTTTTAACCAGTAATCCCTTTGTGCAGACAATGATTTCTACTACTGGCTGCTAAATTAGATATGTAGATGGCATACATGATACTATCTCGTACCTCCGTTCCTAAATATAAGTCTTTCTAGAGATTCCACTATAGGATACATCCAGAGCAAAATGATTGAATCTACACTCGAAAATGCATCTATATACATATGTATGTAGTCCATACTGGAATCTCTACAAAGACATATATTTAGGAACAGAGGCAGTACATTACACAAAATCGTAGGTGGCATGTAGGAATTCCAGTGCACTACACTAGGCTCCCTTAGAGTGCCTGCTAGTCTAGCACACAGAGTCATGGCTAGTTTATGCTACGCACACAATCATTAATAGGTGGTTTAAATATGCGCAAGGGATATGCAATGTATTATCATGTAGAGATGTCTAAAATTAGCCGTGTCAACTTGCAGATAGGGTTACACAATGAAAAAGTACAAGATGTATGTGGCAATTTCATGGAACATCGCAAAAAAAGGAGAGGCAGTAGTGAGCCTATATTGTGTGCTATGGTAGGTCACTCCTCCATTGCAATCATCGTGACATGTTATTTTTATGTCAGTTCTATTGGCCAAGTTTCTTAGGGACAGTTATTACGAGTTATCGAAGAAAATAAGCACCTGTGAATATAAGCTCCAGGTAATAAGCCAACCAGTTCTTTTCATTGCCTTCCTTTTCAGCTTATCTTTGGTATGATCAGTGAAAAGTCTAGATTGCATTATATTTTTTCATTTTGCTTCCCATATGAAAAATAATTTGACTTGCAAACATCACAAATTGAACCCAGTGCAGTAATTAATATGATAGGAAAACAGACCATCACTATTTGTTCAAAATGCAAATACAAAGATACCATCTACTTGGCACAATCTACTTTGGCAATGTCTTCCATAGAGATCCCATTGCCTAATTTAAACGAAGAACACATGAACCACATTTAAATGAAGAACAATTATTTATTGAAATTCAATGCTCCAAGTGGCTGGTTATTATCATATAGCAGCACCACCTAAAAGCATCATATAGCAGCAGCAACAACAGTGTGCAATTCATCATATACCAGCAGTAGCTCATAGCAATTCATCATATAGCAGCATCAGGAGCAGCTCATAGCAATTCATCATATAGCAGCAGCAGGAGCAGTTTATAGCAATTCATCATATAGCAGCAACAACTCATAACAATTCAACATATAGCAGCAGCTCATAGCAATTCATCGTATAGCAGCAGGAGCAGCTCATAGCAATGCATCATATAGCAGCAGCAGAAGCAGCTCATAGCAATTCATCGTATAGTGGATCGGAATGAAAATTTGGCAAAAAATCATAGGAGATCCTCACCTTGTTGGATGAGCTCATCCTTCAACAGCACCTCAAGGCCATGGCCTGGGAGGAGGGGAGGGGGAATAAGGTGCCTTCTGGTGCAGTGTGGCATCAGTCGTAGTTGTGCGGCGCCTGCCGGAGTAGTGCGTTAGACGGACCACAGTGGAGCAGTTGTTGGAGACCATGAGAATGAGTGGCGGCGCTTGAGGAGGAGCAGCCAGGGAGATTTGCCCCTACTTGCCGGTCATGTAGCCTAGCTGGACAGAGCATCGTCGAGGACCAGGCCAGATGGGACCATAGGCGACGGCTCGCTGGAGGAACCCTAGGGCTGCAGGGAGGGGATCGAGGTAGAGGGAAAGGGGAGAGGAGATACAAGCGGGTAGGGCAATGAACGCTTGTGTGTTTGTTTTTTCTTGAGGGTTAGGTGTGACGCGGGTGTGAGCAGTTGCATTCTGAGTGTAATATAGGCAGACAACAGAGTCATTTCACTATTCCCCTTCCCTTCAATTTTTAGTGAGCTTCTAACCGAAACACCCCCCTCCAAAGCGAAATAAGTTAAGCCAAAGCCCATAACTCAAAAATGACTTCTTTACATCTTTTATGGCTTATTTTGACAATAAGCCCTGAAAAGGCGGAATCGAACTGGACCTTAATGTAACGCCCCAGATATACTTTCCATATTTGTATCCAACTCTTGCCGTCTCCGGCGCTAAGTTATATTTATTTCTCGGGTTTGGGTCTTTGTCTCTGTGTGTTGTTTTTCTTTTTCGTGCATCTCTTATCATGTCATCACGTGCATTGCATTTGCATACATGTTCATCTCATGCATTCGAGCTTTTTCCCCGTTGACCGTTTTGCATTCCGGCGCTTCGTCCTCCTCCGGTGGTCATTTCTAGTCTTCTTTCGTGTGTGGGGTTTAAACATTTCCGGATTGGACCGAGACTTGCCAAGCGGCCTTGGTTTACTACCGGTAGACCACCTGTCAAGTTTCGTATCATTTGGACTTCGTTTGATACTCCAACGGTTAACCGAGGGACCGGAAAGGCCTCGTGTGTGTTGCAGCCCAACACCCTCCAAATTTGGCCCAAAAACCCACCAAACTCTGCTCCATCGTCTCGGTCGTTCGATCACGATCGTGTGGGCGAAAACCGCACCTCATTTGGACTCTCCTAGCTCCACTTATGCCTATATATACACCCCCTCCGAAATCCACGGTTCTTCTCCCCCCTAACCCTAGATCCAACTCCTCCCGCCACCGCCGGACAAAAATCGCGCGCCGGACGTGTCCGCCTGGCTCCGCGGGACGAATCCGCCGCCGCCACGTGTCCCGGGGCCGGTCCCCAGTTCGCCGCCGCCCGCGGGCCCGCGAGGCCCGTGCGGGGCCCTCCCGGCCCGCTACGCCGCCCGCCTCCTCCTCCAGTCGCCGCCCCCGAGCCCGGCGACGCTCGCCCGCTCCGGCCGCCGTGGCGCCATTGCCGGCCGCCGCCCGGAGCACCTCGCCCCGCCGCCCCAAGCCCTCGCCGGCGCCCGCGCCAGGGAGAGGAGCTCCCGGCTCCGGCGACCGCCCGCCGCGCCGCTTCCTCCTCGCCGTCCGGCCCC